>NC_083103.1:73021356-73321356 GCF_949774975.1 Lagenorhynchus albirostris
GCCAGCAGATTTTAAAGTTAAATGAAAATACAGCCAAAGGAGTCAGGGTTAAAGTTTGGGCAGTTATTTAGCATCCATGAAATGGTTTACTAACTCATTGTTTTTCTCTTCTTAATCACTTGTAATTAAATAAATAGATATAAAAATAAAAATTTATATTGTACTTCATAGCAATCTTTTTTACGTTCATTAACTTGTGTAATTTTCGAAACAACCTTCTGAGATAGGTATTATAAAAAAGAGACTCAGAGGGACTCAGATATTGAGTAACAGTTACATAAATCTACCTTACAACAATCTACGTTACATCAGTTTTGTGTGATACTGTGTAAAGGTGATTATATTATGATCAGGCTAAAGATAAGCCCTACTCCCACCAAACTAAATATTTTTAATTAGGATACATATACAAAGGGTGAAATCCATGAAAGAATGTAAGAAAAATAAAAGATTAACATAAAATTCAGGAAAATATTTATTCAGCAGGAGTGAAGAGAGGGAATGAGGTAATAAGGAAAAGTATCTGAAATATATATATATATATATATTTATTTATTTATATATAATCCCGTAACCAATGCAGGTTTTATCTTTTTGATACCAAGAACATACTTTTGGACTTCCATGTCATTGCTATCATGTATTTTACCCTGCCTTATCTCCTGTTAACATAAATAAATGCTAGGTGACTTCATTCTAATCTCATGTAGTCATGCCTACTGAAGAATATAGTTCCAGCAATGCCTATCCTCACTTTCTTTTGAAATATCAACTCTTTCTTTTCTACTGAGTCTTCTTTATATTTGAGATGAATTTTGGCCTACTCCAGATCTCAGCCTTTGGTTCACTTATATGCTCTATCTACTTTCACTTGTTTGAAGATCTCATCCAATCTCATGGCTCAAATACTAACCAGAGGATGCTATCTTACAATTTATGTTTCTAGCCTAGTCCTCTCTGCAAGCTCCATGCTTATTTATCCAACTGTCTATTTGTACTCATTGCAAATTTATTTTGTCCAGAGATGAACTTCTGATCCCCTTCTCAGTCAATGCAACACCACTTGTTCTCTTCACCAGGCAAAATATTAGCATAATCTTGATTTTATTCTTTCTTTCTAGTTGTACATCCAATATGTTACTAAATTCCATTGTTTTTATCTTCAAAAGATATCTGAAATCCAGCCAGTTTTTTCATCCATGACAAAACCAACCTGATCTGAGCCCCCATTGTTGTTACCCCAGATAATCACAATGGGCTTCACTGGTTTAACAAAGTCTATTCTTTCTGTGCTTCACTCTATTTGTTATTTTTAAAAATGAGTGTGGCTCTATTAAAATACATGTAAAATCAAGTGATTTACCAGATCAAATCCTTCAATGCCTTTATATATGATCCAGAAGAGAAACCAAAGTCTTTATAATGCCTTACAAATAGGTAACCATATAATCTATTACCCAAACAGGGATATTTTTGAAAATGAAAAGGCGGCCCAAGTCATAATTATACTAGTCAACAGGTGTGAACTAAGATTGTCTTGGACAAAACTGGATATATGGTTACCCTACATCAAAGGTCTTATACAATCTGTTCCCCTGTTACTCCTTCAATTGAATCTCTTTGTAATAACCGTTTTAATCACTCTACAGTCATACTAGCCTCCTTGCTTTTTCTCCAAAATGCAAGGGGCACTTCCACATTTGCACTGGCTATTCTCTTTGCCTGAAACACACAGCTCCAAGATACCTCATGACTCATTCCTTTATATACTTCAGATCTTTTCTCAAGTGTCATTTTTATGCCAGCTCTTTCTGACCAAGTTATTTAACATGTCAACTTAATAATACTTGTTATCCCTCTTGCTGCTTTATATTTCCTCCATAGCATTTATTACTATTAGAACACTGTGTATTATTTTATTTATTGCTTGTACCCCCCCCATTAGAATATAAGCTCCATGTGGAGAGATATTTTTTTGTTGGTACTTTTTTTTCTAATCTATTTGGGATTTAGTTTTATAAAGAGGTGTTTTTTAAACCTTAAACCTTGCATAAGCTTATGTGGATCTTGTTTTCTCTCTCCCAAACCACACATGTTTGAAAACTCTCATATTCAGATCCACGAGGTTTGGCAAATGCCTTCAATACCTGCTTTACAGACTATGACTGACTTTAGTACCAACTCATGAATAGAAGTTGAAGATGAATAAGATGAAGATGAATAAGATGATGTTACATTAAAAATATTTTTCAGCATATCTTATTGCTTTAAGTGAGAGATTCAGGGAGGGGAAAATGTCATTGCAAGTATTCAGTCCAACGTTTTATCAGGAAATGAAATGTCCAAGATAGGATTTTTTTCTTTTATTTTTTTGGCTGTGTTGTGTTTTCATTGCTGCTGGTGGCCTTTCTCTAGTTGCAGCGAGCATGGTCTACTCTTTGTTGTGGTGCGTGGGCTTCTCGTTGTGGTGGCTTCTCTTGTTGTGGAGCACGGGTTCTAGGCGCACGGGCTTCAGTAGTTGTGGCACGCATGCTCAGTAGTTGTGGTTCGTGGGCTCTAGAGTGCAGGCTCAGTAGCTGTGGCACACGAGCTTAGTTGCTCTGTGGCCTGTGGGATCTTCCTGGACCAGGGCTCGAATCCATGTCCCCTGCATTGGCAGGTGGATTCTTAACCACTGCACCACCAGGGAAGCCCCCAAGATAGGATTTTAAAAGTGACTAAATCTAATAATTTGTTGCCTTGCTCTTCAAGTTGATCTCATTTCCCAAATGACTCCTGGATGTATAAAGATGTATAAAGCTTGAGAATATATTAAATCAAAATCAATATTCGTGTTATTTCTTTAGGCATAATTGAGGGACTAGGACATTAGGTGGTTTCTTAAAGTTCTTTCAGATTATTAGAATCCTCATTTTGTCTCATATTTGTTAAGTTCTCTAGTCTAAAATCCCCTTAGACTAGAGTAGTACCAGTTGTGCTGATGCCTTCTAATAAAACTGTACTTTTTATCTGTTGTTCCCTAAAGGAGAAAGACTAACTTATATCAGTAAATAAGCTATTTTATATGAGAACTATGTCATAATTTTTCACTTTAGCAGATGACAGTGTCCAAAGTCTCTTAAATGGAGTTTTTCCTGTTTTTATCTCTACCTCTTCTCTCTTCATGATAGATCACAGTATTGCCTTGTCCAGATAAAAGAACAGAAGCCATGCCATTTACTTAATTATGTTTTATCTAGCCATCCCTTTGGATTAAAAAAAAATCCCTTGCATATAAACTTAGGAAAACAAACATAAGAATATATGTCACCCAAATTTGGGTACCAAATTTTGACTTTAGATAAAGATGCTCTGTGACATTTGACAATGTTATATTAGCCTCATTACTTCTTATCTTTCAGAAGATATCTTCTAAAGAAATGATTACTGTATCATGAACAAAACATTTTCTATCTACTCATAATTAATTTTGATTGTGTTTATCTACCTACATATTTTCTTAAAATAATAGTCATTTTACAATGGATTAGCCCAGGAAGAAAAAATAATTATTCTTGTCTATGACATGTCTTAAAAAGATGTATTATAACATCCCATTGTTAATGTGTTAAATTCTTTAAAAATCAGCAGTCTCTAGCTTCAAAGTTTAACAAAGATGACAAGCTTTCTTGGGCAAACTCCTTAAATACTCAACTGTCAGAGGAGTACAATTTGTTATTTTCTAATTCAATATACAGTTGAAGATATTCCCTACAAGCATTACTCTTCCTTATTGTATGGTTTAATCAAAATAAATATGTATTAATTGTCTAATATTCAAATGTTTCCTAATATTCATACATATACTAGCATTAATTTATAATATATTGTCTTTACCTTCTTCATCTCACATGTCCTAAGAATTTTGTGAAAGTCAAATATTTCTGAATGCAGTATTATTTGGTAGAAAGAACAAGAACTTTGCATTCAAAATGACTAAGCTGTTCTTATTGCCTCTCATCTCATAAGCTATGTAATTTTTGAAAATGAAACATATCTTCCTCTGACTTGCTTTAGATCTCTGAAAATGGGATTTATACTTATGATCATGAATATTTGAACCCAGTAGAACTTGTGCAAGTAAAAAAAGGGGACTTGTTAGTAGGAGGAAGCATTTGAAGACGTCTCATAAGAATGGGCATGTGGCTGAAGTTCCAAATAGACTGAAATCAAGTCCTAAAGCCCTGTGAAAAAGACAGCAAGTCACTCAAACTTTATATTGTGTGTGGTTCATGCTTTCTTTTTCTTCAACTCTAGAGAACTTGTTGACTTACAAGTTCACATGGGCAGGAAAGTATCTTTAAAAAAGTCAGTTTTAGAATTTATCAATTCAAAAATATATCTGAACCTAAGCTAAACTTTTCTTGCTTCAATTTCAAATTCCCAGTTGATAGTCAATTGTTGACACATTTTTATTCAAGTGATCAATCACTTGGGGACCAATTTCCGGGGACCAGAGTATCAGTGTCAAATTGCACAGAGCTGGTTTCTGCTGCAAGCAAATGAACAAATGGAATAGGGTAAGAAGAGATATTTAAATGGTAAAGGATGTCTGGTTTTTAAATAGTTGCTCACTCTAGTCAGGGAGCTACTATGAGAACGGAAAATAGTAAGTATGGGGTCTGACTAGTAATTGATACTTACATTTACGTGTACCTAGAAATTTTGACATTCCAGTGAAATGGTATAATCATTCTTGTAGCAGTTATACAGAACTAGCAAACCACATATTGACACAAGCAACTTAATAATGCCTTATAAAATAGGCATCAGTGAATGGAGTAAGAATAGGAACAGAATACTATATTAGATACAATGTGGTAGCTGAGAGGATATTCCTTGTGAGCACATTTGAAAAAGACCCTGTGAATACATAAAACAATTACTTATTTGTAAGTGTGCTTGAATGGACTCTGGAAGTCTTATGGTATTTCAGAAATGGTATTGTTATACATGCATCAGGATTGGTGAAAGTAGTTTGACTTCCAGATTAGTTTGGCTAAGAAACGTGTATCTACCTGGGTAGCAATTACTGTGATATAGAGACTGTTTATATTATCGGCATTCAGCTCTCACCTTTTTAGGCAGTCAATTAAACAACATTACACAAATCCTCTTGCTTTAACCTGGAAACATGTGGCTATGTTCTTGGACAATGGTAGAAATGATACAAGAAACGTCGAACCTGGCCATATAATGTACTATATGCCATTATCCTCTTGGCATGTCTAGGTTTTGGGGGGCCTAGAAGTCAGCAGAGATGCAAAGTACAAGAAATGTCTCCCTAGTTCTCTGCTTATAACAGTCACCCAAGGAAACTACTCAACAAGGAACATCCTGGTTTGTATAAAAAAATAAATCTCTATTGTGTTAAACTACTGAAATTTGAATTGCTTGTTTCCACATCTAACATTCATCCTGGCTATTATAGAAAGAGTTCAACATAAAGTAGATTAAAGGTCTGAGACATTAGAACAAAAAGATAAAGTGATGGAAAATATTGAGCAAAAATATAACAGAACTAAAAAATCAAAAGAGAAGATCTAAAATCTGACCAGTGGGATTTCCCAGATGGGGGAAAGAAGAATAGAGTAGGAATCATCAAAATATGATAATGATGATGGATGATGATTGATGATGATGATGATGATTTCTAGAAAGAATAAACATTTCTCTTAGAGAGGAACTAGTCTCATAAGAAAAGAGATTACTCGGCATGCACTATTTCTCAGATTTTTCTCAAAGTAAAAAGGAAAACAAAAATCTTCAAAGAGGAAGATTAGAGATCTAGCAATCAGAGGTTATTATTCCTCCAGGGAAGGAAGGTTCCTGGATGCAGCCAGTACCAGACCTAGAGACAGTACATCCATTTTAGGCGGGATGATGGGTGGCTAAAGTAGGAAGGCCATTATGAGATAATGGACTTATATATTATCTGATATACTAAATGTTTTGAAAAAATATTAATGGACATTGGAGCATTTGGGAAAAAATTGGTAAATTTTACAAAGAAAACTAGGAAAATTAAAAAAGCTAGCGCTATTAATTTTGGGGAAAATGTACAAGAAATAAATTATTATAGTATACTCTTCAACTGAGAGGAGAATGTTATTTGCATAGTCATAATAATATAAATATTCATTATCAATTTACTAAAAGTATGGCATAACTCATGTTTCGTGGGGAGGTAAAATTTGTGTGTGTGTGTGTGTGTGTGTGTGTGTGTGTGGAGAGGATATTAAAGTGAGCCAACACCCTCAATTATCATACATAATAGGGAGTCAATGACTGATGTCTAAAATCTAAATTAAGAAATAAGCATGCAAGCAAGTAACTTAGAAAAATGGAAGTAAGTGCCTGAAGATACATCCAGAGAATTAAAAAGGTTGTGCCTGGGGAACAAATTTACATACTGCATAAAAGTGAGACAAATGACTCCTATTTTTCTTATTAGCACTAATTTATTTTATGTTCATGAATATCTTTAACAATTTTTTAATTCAATAAAATATCCAGATATACATGGAGTGGATTGATATAGACTGGATTTGTTGTTTAATTTCAGTTATAGAAAAATATGTTCTCAGTATAAAAACACCAATTTAACGTATCTGTCTAGTAGGTTTGAATGATAGAACCATAAGAAGTATATATTTTGTAAAGGGGAATACAACCCCTTATTTTCTTTATTCTTTGGGTGAAAATCACATTCAGACATATTTGGTCATAATTATTCCTCACAGTTTTTCACTTAAAAAGTCACTAATTTTCTGAAACGTTCCAGGTCACCATCATTAAATAAACTTTCACCCAGTTCAAGCATAGTGCCTATGATCAACTTTTTGTTATAAACTAAGCAATAAGTCATCATCAGAGGTGTAAGAAAAGATGACCTGCAACATACAGATTCAGTCTAAAGTTTTGAAAACGCAGGTGGGTAAGATCAATGGATTGACTGCCAAAACCAAAATAAACAAACAATTTATTTTAACCGCCAAAATTTTATTTTTCTCTCTTACCAATACCTTAGACTTTTCATTGAAAATTACTATGGAGAAAAATACAAAAAAGTATCAAGTATGCCATATCCCCCCAAAACATGTACTGTTAATATTTTAGCATATTTTTTCATTCATTTTTAAACTTTGTGGAATTATATTGTGCACATAAGTTTAATCTTTTTTCCACTAAACATTATAACATTAGAAATGATCTTTATGATAACAACTATTTTATAAGTTTCACTTTAATGACTACAAGATCTTTCATATCAGTAATAATATTGTGTGTTTAACAATTTTACTTAACGTTCTACATTTATTTTTTTTATACCTCATGCAATGTTGCATTGAATATCTTTGTATACTAATGTATTTTGGGATATTTCACAGAACAAATTATCACAAATGGAATTAGTTCATTTTTAAAATGATAATTGATAAATACTTCTTCAATCTATATATCTAATTACTAATATCAAAACAGTTCCATGAGCATGCTTTGATGGTGGTAACTGGAAGAACATAGGACATATCATCAATGGATACTACTTTCCCATATATTATAGGTTTAATTGTGTCCTCAAAAAAGATATGTTAACGCCCTAATCTCTAGTACCTCAAATGTTATGTTATATAGAAATAGCATTGTTGAAATAAAAATAGTTAAGATGAAGTCATACTGGAGTAGGTTGTGTCCTTAACCCAATATAACCGGTGTCCTTAGAAACAGAGTGGAAGAGAAACAGACACATAAGGGGAGAATGTCATGTAATTGTGGAGGCATAGATTGATATTCTACAACTACAAGCCAAGGAATTCAAAGGATTGCAGGCAAAACATCAGAAACTATAAAGAGGAAAGGAAGGATTCTTCCATACAGATTTCAGAGAGAACATGGTCTTGCTGACATATTAATTTTGGACTTCTATTTTGTCCAAAATTGTGAGACAATAAATTTCTATTTTCTTAAGACATATGTACTTTGTAGTAGTTTGTTATGGTAGCAAATACACTATACAAATTACACACTCCCACACATATGTATACACATACACATACACACAATCTCTATCCAACCTTCCCCTAATTTACTCTTAGTACTGTTCTCTTCACTTTTCCTTCTTCAGGAACTTTTCCGTCTATATTACAAATCCAGATAAATTCTTCCTATTTCCATCTTTGAGCTAATCTGCCTCAGACTACCAAAAACACTGCTCATGGTGAAGTTCAGCTTGCTTCAAAACCTCCAGATTTTTCCTGCCTTAATTAGTTCTAGGGCATCAAGTCTTTCTTTATATTTTCTAACCTTCTAAAGAAAATTCCAATATATTTCTTTTACTGATCTCTTTTTTACCCTCTCACCTTTGGATATTTTTTCTCATTTCCCAAACATGTATTCTAACTATATATAGAAAACCATTGAATCAATGTTCTAAAAAAATCATATTTACATTTTTATTTTTTCAGCCCCTTTCTAACAAAGAAGAAAAATATTTATATAAAGTTAACAGTGATATGGAAGGCAATAGTATGTTTATTATGAAAAGGATTTTTTTCCACTATTAAGGGAAAATATCTTACAGCTACTAGGAATCAGTACTAAGCTTATTCAGTGAGTTACAGTTTGGATTAACTTGTTACTTCCATTGGAAGCTTTCATTTTTTTCAACTGAGATGTTTAAAGATGAATTTTAATAATAAACTGCCACATTATTCATTTTAGGTGATTTATAGCAATGTTCAGAGAACAGAGAAAGTTGATTAAAATAACTTGCTGTTGTATTTGTCATCCAGGCCTATATATTTTGTGGTAGTTTAATTCCTTTTGTTTAAATTTCAACTAAGCCTTCAGTTTGCTTGAAAGAATGGTGCAAAGAAAGGGAGATGACATGCCCTCTAAAAGTATTATCAGACTACAAGGCCTCACTTAAAATCTTGGTAAAAACAAGGGTGTTCCCAAAAATTCCTTATCAAGACAAGCCTCTTATTCTCTTTTCTAATGACATTACCATTCTTACATGCCATGGATATAGAAACTCTGAAGTCCTCACTGCTGTTATACACAGTTTTTCTCAAAGGTAAGGCATTCATTTGGAAATATCTAGAAACAGGTGTGATATATTTACTTTAAAAAGCTATTTTTTTCCACAAACAACTAATTTAGGCCTTCACTAACTTAGGAAGTAAAGATATAGTTCTCTCCTTCCCCAAATAGATTCCAGAATAATGATAAAACTTCTCTCTCTCTCTGCAGTGGAGGATGTAGCCAGAAGATTTCCTTGTTTGAAGCTCACTCTCCTATAATGCATCTCACTGCTTGTGTAGATACAACCTGTCTCACACCATGTCATGCTGCTGAGTTTGGGGCTTGGGGGACCGATGCAAACTGTTGCTCTAGCTGCTGATTTTGCAATGAGTAAGTCTCTGAGTCAGAGGCAGACACACACACACACACACACACACACACACACTATATATATATGTTAGCTCATAAGTAGGATATGCCAACTAAAAATTGGCACTTGCCATTTACCTCTGCAAGGATTAAATTAGTAGCCACTACAGTCACTGACCTTCAACACATCCTGAAAAGAGTTCAGAGTAGAGATCAGGAATGAGTCACTCTATGATCTGGGAAAAACTGGCAGAAGAAGCCTGCAGATAGATAATTTTAGGAGAAGATTTTATGAGCCCAAATTCTTGCATCTTCTCATATCTGGAAAACCACTAAACTCATTAATAATGCCATCTGCTCCTGATGACTAGCAGCAAACTTCTTGTAACTGGCAGCCAGCCTCTGCCAAAATGCGTGCTTGACTGCACGTACCTCCCCTTCACTAAAATCATGTGTAATACTGACCTTCCCCCTACCTCTCAGGAGCAGTCCCTCAGAGGTATCTGTGACACTGTCCATCAAGCTATAGTCTTCATTTTTCCCTAAATAAAACTTAATCCACAACTCTCACGTTGTGTATTTTTTTCTTCAGTTGACAGATTAAAAACTCAGACCCTTCTAATTTAACAGATCTCTGTAACATTCTTTATAATATTGATGCAGGTTTAAATTTGCCTTAGGCAGATTTATAATAGGGAGTATACATTAAAGCATGGAATTTAATAATGCTAAATTTCCTGATTTTGAAAAATGTTCTGTTATATGTAAGAGACTGTGATGATTCTTTGAAAATATACACTAAATCATTAAGGAGTGAAGGGGCATGATATCTGAAATTTACCTCAAGTGGTTCACACAAAAAATTTCAAAAGAGAGAGGTTTGTAAAGTTAATGTAGCAAATGTTCACAGTTAATGAAACTGGGTGAAATGCATAAGAGAGCTCCCCAAAAGGTTTCCAGAAAAGCCCATTGATAAGGTATAGATAAATTTACTAGGCCTCCTGCAGTAAGGAAGAATCCACAGGGACCAAGTCTTAGCAGTGTCTCAAATAGATGAATAAAGTGAATAATATGACAGGTCGTGTGAGATGGGAAAGTGATTAAGCTTGGAAAGAACTGATAATGAAATGACTTTGGTTTGGTGAACATAGCAGAAAGAAAGTCTTAATATAGCTCTTGATGAGCAAGCTATTAGTCTAGATAAGTGGTTCAGTCTGATCTCCTTAGAGTAGATATTTCCTGGAGAAGCAGTTAAGACATTTTTGCTTGATCCCCAAATTAACATTGGGACAGGAAATTATTTTGGCTTTAGTACTCATCTTATAACTTTTTAATACATTTTATTTATAACAGAATAAAAATTTCTAAAAAATGCATAATATTATCATCTATTGATGTAGTCATTGGGGTAAAATATTAGATAATTGGACAGGCTGTCTAAAAATGGAGACTGAATAACTAAATGCATAAACATAATTAAAATAAAGGCCTCTATGAGTTTAGTCATCATAATTTCATAGCCACATAAAACAGAGTAGAATAATGTCTTAACTACCTTTTTTTGGTTTGTTAAGTTAGACTACTGTGCAAAACAGTCAATAATCTAACACAATGAACAGTTCCTTTGCTTTTATACAGATGTCAGAAATCAGGTTTGAATTCACAAAAACATATGGTGCAGAAATACATATAATTCCAAGTAAAAATATATTATAAACAAACAAAGTAGGAGGCTCATCAAAGCCTTGTTTCCAACAAGTGGTTGTTACTAATTATGCTATAATTTTTGACCCAAATGTTTATACTCACTATCATACAACACCCTGTGGTGAGAAACTTGCCAAGAATATTAGCAACCATAAATCCTCACATTGTAGTGTTTTTATTTTCCACTTTTCACAATATTTTTAAACTTATGGATTAGCTGTGTGAAAATGCTAAATGTTATCAAAATGCATAGCGAGACTCAAGAAAATCAAAGTTGTCATTTTAAGTTTTAAATTTTCTTGGTATTTTCCTGCCATATTTCTACAAATGTGTAAGTTTCATACTGAGAGCACAATGATCTCAAGAAATGAAAGACCAATATTCCATTTTCACGCATCTATAATATACTGACTAATTCACAACATATTTTTATATTCATATATTTTTATATTTAAATATATAGACACATACATCAGTATATATTGAATATATTATAAAAATACAATATCCACAAATGCATATTCAACATTTCAATGCCTTCAAAATTCAGAAGTAAAGCAACAAATTATTCCTAACCCATAATAAATATTCACATATATATGTATATTATGTATATATGAATGCTCTCTCTCTCTCTCTCTCTCTCTCTCTCTCTCTCTATATATATATATATATATATATATACGTGTGTGTGTGTGTGTGTGTGTGTGTAAAGTAAATGTAGCAAATGTTCACAGTTAATGAAACAGGATGAAGGATATAAGGGAGCTCCCCGAAACAACACCAGAAAATCCTGTGTATAGACAGCCATATGTTTATTTGATAGACAAATTTCTCAGCCTTGTTTTTTTATTTCACCTTCTGCTCTTTAACATGTTCACTTCCTCAGAAACCTAAGTAACAATTCTCAGCTTCTTAAATATTGTCTAATGTTACAGGAAAAACAAGCAAAAGTGTTGCTTAAAAGGGGCTCAATCAAGCTTCCTTTATGGATGGGCACGGATTATGGAGCCTCATTTGCATTTTTCAAAAATCACATTTGCACATTTTCCTGGGGCATGAATCTGTAGTGACATGTTGGTATCACACTTCTCAAAGCATGATCACAGAAATAGATCTGTGCATAATTGTGGTAACGGAGATGGCCCAAACCATAAGAATATAATTTAATGTATTCATAAGTAGTATACCTGCACTTATAAATGTCTAGCATTGTGGAAATTTTTATGTTAGATTTATAAGATAACTGTAACATTAAAGATTGTTCCTAGGTGTGTTCATCATTGATGGTTTTTTGGTTAGGTTTCTTTTCAATAGTCTTGATAGACAGTGTTGACTCATACCATACAGTCATTTAAAAAAATATACAGTTTGTAGTAAATTATATTTTAACTAACCCACTTCTTACTGGAGAGACAAATTTCTGGTTCTATATCTATGGAGTGAATTTAGATTTATCATTTAATTTTTTCATGTACTTTTCATTTGTCTTAAAACTGAGGTTGCATGTCAGCAACATAGTGGAATTGTAGTTAAGAGGAAGGTTGTAGAAACAGTCTGGGCTGGAATCCATGTTCTGCCACGTACCACTTGTGTGACTTTGACAATTCTTACTATCCTTGTGCTTCAGTTTCCTCATCTGAAGAAAGATGACCTACCTTAGAGTTTTTATGAGTATTATGGGTTAATCCATATTAAACAATTAAAATAGGGCCTCTTTTATAATAAGTTTCTAATAAAATGTAGCAATTAATTAGCCAGCATGTATTAAAGAAAATAATGCTACAAAGTATTCCTGGAAACAGGTCCTCTCATATATTGTTTACAGGAACCAAATTCAAATTATATGTAACCTTTAAATAGCTATTCTCCTTCTACAAATGTATCTCTACTACATTCACACAAGTATGCAAAAATAAATGTCTGAAGTTACATTGCTGATATTATTGAAATATTGGATAATATAAGTTCACAGTAGAAAATTGTTTTAAAATGTTGGCAATCCTCTTGCAGCTGAGTAAAGATGACAAAAGAAAAGTTTACATATGTATTTTGTGAATGAGGGAAAATACAGAGCAATATGATCCTATTTGGTATATATGTGTGTGTTTAAATGCAAAAACTGGAACAACTCATACGAAGATGTGGTGAAAAAAAGGTAATTTTGGAATATATATAATGTTAAGAACAACAATAACAAAACCACTCACATACATAAAGTAGTCTGTATAGATAAATGTCTATTATATTAACATACCATATGCCAAAGCATTAATAGTAGGTAACTTTGGTTGGTGAGATTCAGGAAGCTATAGTTTCCATTTTATATATGTCTATATTATTTGATCTTTCCATTCCATCTTTCCATATTACTTTTGTAATAAGAATAGCATTGATGTTAAAATAGGTCTACAGAAAACCATGATAAACAATATAAAAATAACAGTTTGAGGACTTAACAAAGTCACTATGTTACACTAATGAAAAAAATTAATGTCTTTATTTTTATATCTTACTTTTGCCCATATTATCAATTACAGTGAATTGAACTCATCCACTGCTTACAAAGCTATCTTCACCATGACCACAACTGTGGTTCTGTGTATGCTGTTATTCCCTGCTTGCACTTTCCCTTGCCTATTCAAATTCTGTCTAATTTTTTCACCACACATTTTTTTTTATGAAACCTCATTGACCTGTTTAATCCACAATTCTGGAATTTCTCTACGTACTTTCTAATTTTACTATTATATCTCTTGAAATGTTATATTCTGCTGCTGTTCTATTTATATTACTATAATTTTTCTAAAAACTATAGTAATTAATTTATTTATATCCCTATTCTTCCTAACTTGGTGGTTACCTCTTTGTGGTAAATAAATAAAATTTATTTATTTGTCTCCCAACAAAATCACTCATAATAACTGTATCTGCATAATGAACAGTAAGAGTTGTTTACTTAGTTGATTGATTGACAAAGTAATTATAATTTAGATAGGATAATTACCATTTTTTGCCAATTTTTACATATTCCCAACCACAATGTGATAAAAGTATATATTCAAATTTCCGATTGCCTGGAGAAAAGAATGATGAAGTCTGAGTCTATAGGGAAAAAACACTTAAAAGCCATTTTCACAGAATGCTTCTATCAAAATAGACTTTATCTGTGCTCCTGAGAAGTCCCTAATTTCCAAGAGATCAGGAGTCTCAGAGTATTTCTCAAGATTTGATTTTGGGGAAATTCAATGCAAGTTACAGCAGCCATTATTGTTGTCTGTAGGTGAGGTCAAATTTTGTTATTTTTTTAATAAAGTGTTTTAAAATTTTTTTAAAGCAAAAGATTTTCCCTTGGGGAAAGAGCAGTTAAGGAAATGACTTGTGTATATTTGCTTACAATATGAGCCTTCTGTTTTACTCACACTAAGAATGTAGAAAGTGGTACATAAATCCTGTAAAATCATGGTTAAGAACTAAACAGAGGACCACAAAAATAAAACCCATTTAAATATGAAATGGAAATGTAGTGTGAGGCATCAGCCATCAGAACATGTGTACTGGATCTAGAATGCACACAGGATATCTAGAGAATATATATATATATATATATATATCTCATTATGTTTTTGATCATGAAAATTCCTTGTCCCTAGTCATAAATCCCTTGAAGTATGTCTGTACTGACTCTCACTTTAGAAATGAGTAAATTGAGGTCCAGAATGTTAATGAACTTGAAAGTTAGTATTAGAGTTTATGTTTCATGATTTCCTATTCCATGTTTTCTCCAAGTGTCTCTTATGGCTGAAAACTGTTGAACTCACCCAAAATATCATTGAAAGACCTGTTAATAAAGTGAAAAATTTATTAGAACTTACTTCAGTAAGGGAGCACACTTTCTTGACGTTTTAACGGTGCCTCAAAAGGCGAAGAAAGAAATGGGAAATTTATAGGACTTTTCAATCTGGGCCCATGTGGGTTAAAGTTTCAAGGTGGAGAACTTACTAAGATTAGGCAAATTTTGTGATATATTTTTTTTAAGTTTAAAATTAGTGGACACAATAAAGAGAACATCTTTAAGTAAACCTGATGAGCAAGCTGTAGTTAAGTATTTGGCAAGTTGTCCAAGTCAGTAGACCACTATATCTGATGTCTATGTGTGAGAATTTCCTTAAAAAGTAGTTAAGTTTTTCATTGTCTTGTCTTTCTCATACAAAATTTTGCTGGAAAACACAACTACATCATGTCATGTTGATATAGGTGATCTACATTCTTAAATAAATCTTGTTAACATACCAACTCAATTCTCAGTTCCACTTATAGTCATTCTTATCCCAAGCTGGAATTGGACTGGGACAGTGATCAGTCCAATCCATACCATGGTTTGAAGAGTAATGAATACACATCACGGTTCCAGTGGTGGCTGTTTCAACCATTATGTTAGCATATTTTATGTGTTTTGTTGAATATTTTTATGTTGGAATAATTAATTGGACAAGGTGATAAATAGTATATAAAGATTTGAAGATTACACATGTGAACAATGAAATGCAGATAAATATTTAGGAAAACATTATGATAAGAGTTTTCAGTCTACCTCAAGTCAGGAGCCAAGATTCCCAGTTAATCTGAGACTACAGATGCTGTTCTCAATCCAAAAAAGCTATCAGAGTCTCATATAGGAATATTAACCAGATATTTAATTACCATGATTTTTTTTGTTTCCTGGATATTATTAATAATATTAAAAATCTCAGAAGTAAGCAGGAATATAAGTACAACATTCTTCCCCTAAAATTAAAAAAAAAAACATTGAAAGGCTAATATTGTGTCTAGGCTGCTCTGATTTGAAACAATGACTCTTGGTCTCACAAACTCCTTGGGTAAGAATTTCTATGAGCTTACTGACATTTGGTATCTACCTTGCCAATTTTTGAATCATAACATGCTTGGTTTTTCCCATTCTCTATGCCTCCTGGAAACCATGGTATAAAGAGGCTTAAGAACAGAAGTAGGTCAACCAAAATCCATCTTCAGTTTTTATTGTTTTAAATCTCAAATTAAGGCCTTTATTTGAATGGAATAAAATTATCTAGTGATCACTTTCTCTAAGTTGGGAAAACTGAGGGTCAAAATAAACCTTGATTGTTTATGATCATTAGGAAGTTCCAGAGGAGGGAGTGTTGAAAAGCTAATGTTAAATCACAGCATCCCCATTCATATTTCGGTTCCTGGTTAAGATATTGGTTACCGTGACTCAGTTAGGTCATATGGAAGTGTGACTATTTCAGAAAAGTAAGACACCCATTGTCTGCAGTAGCCAGTGTGTCTAGGAAAATTCCTGAATTGTTTCTTAGTAAACAGTATAAGAGAGATGTAAATGATTGTTAATCTTCAAAGGTGAATAGTTTATTTACTTGGGATAAATTATCATAATTAATGCACTTAATTTTGACTAAATTTTAACTTTTCTTTGGAAATGTTATATCCCTTCTAAGCTAAAACAATAAGCAAGATAGATGGAATCATGCTTAAAGCTCACCTCATGTTTATCAAATATTTTGCCTGCTTTCAGTTTTAAGGTTCGTTGGATTTGCTGGCAAAATAACCACTCATCTCACACAGATAAACAGTTTTAATCAATTATATAGTGAAAGGTGATTTAACTTAATTTTAATATATAATCATTAGAAGGAAAGGAATAAGAATATTAGAGAGACATAACAGGGTATACATCACCGAATTGGGCCCAACACCTACTTCCAGATCCAAACAGCAGCTGGGATGTCCTGAGTGACAGCAATCTGGAGCCCCATTGGGGAAGGGTCCCGGGCGGCGCATCCACCCCATGCGTGAGACTTCAGATTGGAGTTCTGGGGGCTTCCATTTATAATTCCAGGCCACAAACTGATATTATCAGTTTGCCTGCAAAAATCCAGCTCGATTCACTTTAACAATGCTGTTGGTTTCGCCACGTGAGTCACAAGATTTTCCAGACCCTGGGGGACTGGCCAGGTCCCCAGGGCTCAAGAAATTCCAAGACCCACTTCCTTTTTTATTGTAGGTGTCACTTGATTCGCTAGGAGCAATTGTTACGTGTGCAAGCAAAACATAATACGCACGTAAAAAACGCTTGGCATTATTAGTCATCAGGGAAATGTAAATCAAAACCACAGTGCAATGCTACTTTACACCCTTTAGGGTTTGAAGAATCAAAATGTAAGATAACAAGGTTGATGTAATGTAAAGATATTGAAACACACATACACTGCTAGAAAAAAATGTAATATTCTTTTTCTTCAATTAGGATGTTGGTTGAGTGCATGTGATCACTTTATAAAAGTCATCTAAGTATTTCAGATTGTGTTTAATGAATAAAGTCATTAACACTTTGTTTTAAAATTAAACACTTTTTAAAACTAAAAAAATACTGTGGGCATATTAATACTGATTACAGGAACAAAATACAGCATAGTGTTATACATGCTGAAAGGCTTAGCAAGTCCCAGATGGTCACCCAAAGGTGCTTGCAATAACGTTTCCAGTTCAGTGTGAAGAGAATTCAAGTAGTTCAGGAGAGAACATTCTAACCTGGAACATTGTTAAGAGGGTCATTAATTAGTCCTGGGAAGCCATAAATTTTGAAAGAATGTTGGTAAAATGAAAAGGGTTGATTAACTGTCAGTAAGGAAAAAAATGTTTTAAGTGTATCCTCCATCTTTAGCCTCGTATTTTTCACTATATTAACCATGCTGTAAAGTTAAAACTTATAATTTAGTGATATGATGTGCACGTCAAAAGTTACAACACTATCTCTGCCTACTCTCATATATTTCAAGAAAAGAATTGCAATTTTTATTATATTATTGGCAAATTATGAAAAATTTTTGTGGTGCATATGTACTGTCAATTATATGCTAGAAAAACACCTATTGTACAAGTTCACAACAAAATTTTGAATGAGTCAATAAATTTTTAAGTGCATGTTTATTGAGAATGACATTTAAAAAACCCAAATTTGGCAGAGTTCATACCTAAAATAATTTTGACCATGTTTTTCTTTTGAAAAGGTAATTTTACATCAATGTTTATATTGATTTATGATGCCAAATTTTATGTCATTTTAATTCCTACAATTTCAAGATAAGTAAATTTTATTTTAGCTTTCTTCCTAAATCAAAAATACATGCAAAAATAAATGCATCAGGGGCTTCCCTGGTGGCACAGTGGTTGAGAGTCTGCCTGCCATTGCAGGGGACACGGGTTCATGCCCCGGTCTGGGAAGATCCCACATGCCGCAGAGCGGCTGGACCCGTGGGCCGTGGCCATTGAGCCTGCACATCCAGAGCCTGTGCTCTGCGACGGGAGAGGCCACAACAGTGAGAGGCCCGCATACCACAAAAATAAATAAATAAATGCATAGAAAGATGAAATCAAGAAATCAAATAAGCATTATCATACGCAACTACATACAAACTGTTGAAGTATGGAAGTAATAGACGTCCACACACTATAAAACATATACGCTTCTGTGCAATTATGAAATGTAAATAATGAAAAGTTAGTTTTGCCTCTAAAGACCTATATTTCCACTCTTCAAATGAAAATACCTATTTCCTACATAACCTTCCAACAATAACTCCTGGCCATATACATACACATTCACGTGTAGGAGCTTAATTTACACAACTGTTGTGCATCCTGATTTTTTCTGCTCTATTTTCAAGTTAATTCCATATCTGAATGGATGCATCTTGTGATTCTTGTCTCTGAGTTTTCATTTTCATTCAGAAAACAAACAAACAAACAAAACACCTTTCTATTTTCCTTTTTTTATTTCTTCTTTGATTTATGGGTTATTTTGTAGTATATTGTTTAGTCTCCAAATACTGGGGGAATTTTTAGAGTTTTCTGGTATTGTTTCTAAACTGCTTAAATTTATTGAGTCATTTTATAAGATCCAGAATAAGGTCTGCAAATTTCTATATTCACATGAGAAAAATGTGTATTTTGCTATCATTAGGTGCATTGATCCATAAATGTTAATCATGTCTAATTGGTTGATAGTGTTTGTCTACCTCATGTAAATTATTGAGACAGAAAGAGAGGAATTGAAATCTCCACAAATATTGTTGAAATGTATATTTCTCCTTGTAGTCTTATCAGTTATTTTTTCCTGTATTTTGTAGCTCTATTAGTAGGTGCATTAATACTAATACATTTATTCACATTTCTTTTTACTAGTGTTTACACGGTATATATTACCCCAAAATTTCATTTTTAAACTATTTTTGTCTTTATATTTAAAATATGCTTCTTGTGGCAACATAGACTTGGGTCTTGCTCTTTTATGTAGTCAAAAATCTGTTTTTAATTGAACTGCATAAACAATATACATTTAAAGAGATAATTAATGTTGTTAGTTTTAAATTTGTCATTTAGTATTTGGTTTATTTTTGTCCCATCTGTTCTCTGTTTCCTTTATCCTTTCTTCCTATTCTCTTTTGAGGTTACTGAGTAATTAGAAAAACAAACCATGTTTCCATATTATCTGTTCGATTAGCTTATTGGTTATAACACTTTGTTTTTACTACTTTAGTGTTGCTTTAGGTTTTATAGTATAAAGTTTAGATTTACAGAAAAAGCGTAGATTTATTTACATGAAAGTCTACTTCAAATGCTAGTATACCACTTCAGATATAGAGTAAGAATCTTGCAGTAGTATACTAACATTTCTCATAGAGTTTATGATTTCATACCTTATATTTTACATGTGTTATAAACCCACAGTGAATTGTCTGATAGTCTATTATTGTTCAAACAGTAAATTACCTTTTTTATAACCATTTTTGAAATACAATACATAACATACAATTCACCCATTAAATTGTGCAATAATTTTGGTAGATTCAAATGTTGCACAACTAAGACAACAATCTAATTTTAGAATATCTTTAATACCCTATGAAAGAAACTTCCTACCTATTGGTAGTTATTCCTCATCCCCAACTTCCCACCTACTATTTCTCTGGATTCTGGACACTTTACTTAAATGGAATAATATATATTTTTAAAGTCCATATATATAGAATCATAGAATATGTTGTGTAATTTGAATGTCATTACATTTAGGACAACATTTAAAATATTAAAGACAACAAAGAAAATCAAACATAAACAACACAAAATATTCTTGAAAAATAAAATAAATGATTAAAAAAACAGAACCAAGCAATTCCACTCCTAGATACATTAGAAGAGAAATGAAAACATGCATCCACACAAAAACTTTCACATGAATGTTTATAGAAACATTATTCATAATAGCCAAAACAATGCAATGACTTTCTACGGGTAGAATTCCTGGATCATATGGTAACTCTACGTTCAACATTTCAAGGTACTGCTGTACTTTATTCAAAAGTGGTTGTACTATTTTTTCATTCCCAGAAAAAAAAAGTATGAGTTCCAATTTCTCCACACCATTGCCAACATTTCTTATTGTTTGTTTTCCCTTTTTGACTATAGCAATCCTATTGTGTGTGAATTGGCTTGTAATTGTGGTCTTGATTTGCCTTTCTCTAATTCTTAATAATACTGAGCATTTTTCCAAGTGCTTATTGACCATTTGTACATATTCTTAGGAAAAATGTCTATTCCAACTTGACTCTTTTGTATGTGGACATACAGTTGGCCCAGTACAATCTGTTGAAAAGACTGTACTCTCCCCATTGAATTGCCTTTGAACATTTGTTGAAAATCAATTGACTATAAATATACAGGTTTGATTTTGGACTATTAGATCTAGTCCAGTGTTATCTATCCTTATTCCAATAATACTCTGTCTTGATTAATGCCACTTTGCAGTAAGTTTTGAAATCAGAAAATGTGAACCTTACCACTTTGTTCTTTTTCAGAATTGTTTTGACTCTTCAGGTCTCTTACTATTCTCTACTGATTTTAGAATCCAATTGGCAATTTCTACAAACAAGTCAGCTGGAATTCTCGTCAAAATTCTGTTAAATCTGGAGATCAGCTTGGGATGTATTGTCATATTAACAAAGTAAATTTTCTGATCCATGAACATGGGATATTTCTTCCCTTATTTAGCTACTCATTAATTTCTTCAAACAACATTTTGTAGTTTTCAGAGTGTAAGATTTGCAGTTCTTTGTTAAATTTATTCCTAAATATATTATTCGTTTTGATACTGTAAGTAGAATTGTTTTTCTTGGTTTTATTTTGGATTGTTAATTCCAGAATAGAAATACAACTGATTTCTGTACATTGATTTTGTATCCTGAAACCCCGTCGTATATCTATATATATCTCTCTCTATATATATATTCATATATGACATTAACAGATTTAATATGAATAATAATAATAGAAACAAAAGGAATATTTCTGTATATGTCTAGTCTCTTGCTACTCAAATATAGCTCTATCCTCTCATCCCTTCTTTGGGGATTATTATTATTATTGGTATTACTCTATTACTGTTATAAACCTGAAAATATATTGCTATGATTATTTCTTTACCATCTGTAGTCATTTCTTTTGCCCATTACAGCTTTGCTCCCACCCACTTCTTTTGTGCTTTTACTGGCAAACATATTACACACATATTAACTTCTATGTAGAAATACTTAAAATATATTCTAGGGCTTCCCTGGTGGCGCAGTCGTTGAGAGTCTGCCTGCCGATGCAGGGGACATGGGTTCGTGCCCCGGTCCGGGAAGATCCCACATGCCGCGGAGCAGCTGGGCCTGTGAGCCATGGCCGCTGAGCCTGCACGTCCAGAGCCTGTTGCTCCACAACGGGAGAGGCCACAACAGTGAGAGGCCCACGTACCGCCAAATATATATATATATATATATATATATATATATATATATATTCTATATACATTATTTTGTACAATTATTTTTTTAAATTAGTTAAACAAAGAAAGCCAAATATAAACTTGTCTTTAATAATTACATAATTATTTTTACTCTTCCTTTTGTTTAATTGTGTGAATTTGAATTAATGTTTGGGGACACTCTCCTTCATATGGAGCAAATTCTTTTAGTATTTACTGTACAGCAGGTCTGCTAGCAAAAATTGTTCATAGTGTTTGTTTATCTAAAAAATTATTTCCCCTTCAGTTTTCATAGATAACTTTGCTGGATATAGGAGTCTTGACAGGTTGTCTTTATTTTTTTCTTCCTCTGAGTACATTAAATACAATACCCCACTGTCTTCTGGCATTTATTTTCAATTTTCTGTTAAGAAGTCAGCTGTTAATATTACTGGGTTTCCCCTTGTAAGTGATGCATTGTTTTTCTCTTTCTGCTTTCAAGACTTTTCTTCCTTGTATTTAACCTTGAGTATTTTTGCTATACTGCATCTGGTTGTGGGTCTCCATATTTTTCTTGCTTAAAGTTTTCTTTTAACTCCCTAGATGTGTTGTAAGTTATTTTTTAAATAATTTTTTTTATAAATTTGAAAGTTTTCAATCATTATTTGTTTGAAGTTTTTATTTTCTCCCTTTCTTCTAGTACTCGCATTACATGCATGTTGATGCTTTTAATGGTATACCACATTTTTCTGAGTCTCTGGTCATTTTTTTCCTATTCTTTTTCCATTTTTCAACTTGCATAACTTATCTGTGTATCTTCAAGTTTGCTCATTGTTTTCTGTGACAGTTCAAAACTAATGTTGAGGTTTTTTTCAAGATGACAGAGGAGTAGGAGGATGTGAAGCTATTGCTCTTCACAAATGCATCAAGAATACATCTACAGCAGGATCAATTCTCACAGAGCACCAGCTGAACACTAACAGAGGACCTTGGACACTGGAAAGGAAAGGAAAGGAAATATCCCTGCATAACTGGGCAGGGCAAAAAAAATAAGAAGGGAAAAGGAAGAGGAGAGGAAACGGGATGGGAGCTGTGCCCCTGAGGAGTGGGTACTGAGGAAGAGGAGAGGTTCCCACATCCGGGGAAGCCCCCTCACCAGCAGGGAAATCAGTTGGGACAGAAGAGGAGAATCTGAGGCTGTTGGAACCGGGTGAAATGCCCGGTTTGTGGGAGACAGGACAGAGTGTGACCTATATAGACAGTCCATGTCACAGCCCTCTGTGCCCCAGACTGGGACGTGTGCCCACTGGTGTGCACGAGAGGTGGGAGCTGAAACGTGGGGATTAGAGAGCAAATCCAGGGAGAAGACTGCCATTGCCTATGAGGAGACAACCTGAGGGGATGGGAGGGAGGTAATCTGCTACCAGGGGTGCTTATGGAGGAAACCCAGACTGCCATAGAGGAAAGGTGCCACTGTTGTGTGATGCACAGGGTGGAGCTGTCATTGCAGCCTCTCCCCATGCACAGGCCTTTTCCCCCGCAGGTGCTAGGAAAGTTCCCCTCCAAGGCTGGCTCTCGCACACCTGCCTCCGGGCATTAGGAAAGTTCTCTGCCAAGGCTGGTGCACACACACCTGCTGCCCAGTGCTAGGAAAACCCCTACCAGGACTGGCCTTCTTGCATCTGCCACAAGGTACTAAGTAAGGGTCCTGCCAGGGCTGGCCCTTGTGTGTCTGCCGCCAGGCACTAGGAAAGCCTTCACAATGGCTGCTGTGTGTTAGGAAAGGCTCCCACTAGGACCAGATCTCTTGCACCCAAGGCTGACGGCTTCCCCCACACGTACTCACTCATGGGACAGGATCTCTCGTGGCACTAAGCTCCACCATGCAACTGTCACTGCCAGGACTCCTGGGGCCCCAGTACCTGTGCCACCTCTGTGCATTTTCCTCACCAGGGCAGACCAGAGTACTCCAGGGCATGCTTGGGAACAGACCCCTGCAAGTGGTCCACACACAGAGGTGGGGATAAAAGCATAGGTGAGACCTAGAGGTGGGGCAACTAAGAAAGAGGAATAAAAATCTTTCTGTTCAGCTGCACAAGCCACAGATTACATCCCCACGAGTGGCTTGGTAAACTCTGTGTATATGGAATATCTGTATGGACAATGAGTGTTCCCACAACAGATATTGGTCTACAGGGGCAAGTACAGGTGACAGTTGGGCCAGGTGAGAGTCTGAGCTGCCCCCACAGTGTTGACAGTGGGTCCACAGACCTACCTAGAGGTATTGGAGGGTCTCCTGGGGAGCTGGAGGTTGGCTGTGACTCATGGTGGGGGCAATGACACTGAAAGCTGAGATCCCAGGAAAATATTTTTATTACTATTATTTTAATGTTTTGTTTTGTTCTTTTTAAATTATTTTTACTTTTTGTTTTTTTAAAAAAATTAATATATTTTTATTTTTCTACTTTTACTTTATTTTTTCAGTGATTTGTGTTTTTTCCTTCTTTTGTTTTTAATGTTTTTAAATCATATTTGTGTTTCTTTTATGTTTTCTTTGCTTGTTTTTAGTTTGCATTCTGCTTTTGCTTTGTTTCTTCTGTTTTTGTTCATTTTGTTTTGAATTGTTTGCTTTCATTTTGCAGGTACTTTTATTTGTCTGGTTGTTCTTTGTTTTTTTGTTTTGTTTTGTTTCTCTTTTTTTGGTATGTGTGTGTGTTTCTTTGTTAGGTTTTATTGTTTGGTTTCACTTTTACCATTTGTCTTGGGTTTTATTTGTCTGTTTTTTGTTTTAACTATTGTTGTTACTGTTTGTTTGTTTTGGTCTTTGCTATTTGTCTTGGGTTTTCTTAGTCTGTTTGTTTTCTTCCCCTCCCTCCCCCGCCACCCCGCTTATTTCTTTTTCCCACAGCATGCGACTTGCTGGGTCTTGGTTGTCCAGTTAAGGGTCAGGCCTCAGCCTCTGGTGTGGGAGCACCAAGTCCAGGATGCTGGACCACCAGCAGATTCCTGGCCCCAGGGAATATTAATCAACAAGAGCTCCCCAGGAAGTCTCCATCTCGACTGCAAGACTTGGCCCCACCCAACTGCCTGCAGGTTTCAGTGCTGGACACCTCATACCAAGTAATAAGCAAGAGAGGAACACAAACCTACCCATTAGCAGACAGGCTGCCTAAAGTCATACTGAGCTAACAGACATCCCAAAACACACCACCTGACATGGCCCTGCCCATCAGAAGGACAAGATCCAGCTCACCCACCAGAGAGCAGTCCCTCCCACCCACCGGTAGCAGACATCAGAAGCAAGAGGATCAATGACCCTGCAGCCTGCAGAAAGGAGACCTCAAACACAGTAAGTTAGACAAAAAGAGAAGACAGAGAAATATGTTGGAGACTAGTGCCACATGTGACAGGGCCTATTCTGGTCATGCAGGTCCAGGCAGGCTGAGCACAGCCCCCCACAAGACCACCTCCAACTATACTGGCCTCTGTGGGTGATGACCTGTGTGGGCACATGTGATCCAGACCAACTCTAGGAACTGGTGAAAGGAATGTATGCCGAGGTGAAGCTGACACAGAGGGTCCGTAGATCTACCTAGAGGTCTTGGAGGCCTACTGGGGAGGCAGGAGTAGGCCATAGCTCACTTTGGGGGCAAGGACACTGACAGAGGAGGAACTAGGAAATTTTTTATTTTTTAATTTTAATTTTTTATTTTTAATTGTTTTTATTTTAATTTTTATTTATTTATTGTTTTGCTGTTGTGGTTCTATTTTGTTTTGTTGTTCTTGATTCATTTTAATTATTATTTTTTCTAGCATATTTTTCATTTTTTAAAATTTTATTTTATGCTTTTCTTTGTTAATATCCTGTTCTTTTCTGTTTCTTGTTTTTTTGTTTATTTTTGCTTTTTTTTGCCTTGCCTCATGGCTTGCAGGATCTTGGTAACCAGGCCAGGGTTTGGGCCTGAGCTCCTGTGGTGGGAATGCTGAGCCCAAGCCACTGGCCTGACAGAGAACTTCAGGTCTTAGGGAATAATAATCAGTGTTTGGTCTCCCAGAGCTCCTCATCTTGGCACCAAGATCCAGCTCCACCGAACTGTCAGCAAACTCCAGTGCTGGACACTTCAGGCCAAACAACCATCAAAACAGAAACACAACCCCATACATAAAAAAAATGAGAGGACCAAAAATATATTACAGATGAAAGAGCAAGTTAAAAACCTACAAGACCAGATAAATGAAGAGGAAATAGGCAACCTACCTGAAAATTAATTAGAGGGATGATAGTAAATGTGATCCATAATATTAGAAATAGAATGGAGGCACAGATCGAGAAAAAACAAGAAATGTTTAACAAGGGCATAGAAGAGCTAAAGAAAAAACAAACAATGATGAACAACACAATAACTGAAATGAAAAAAAAAATACACTAGAGGAATCAATAACAGAATACCTTGTACAAAAGACCGAATAAGTGAGCTGGAAGATAGGATGGTGGAAATAACTGGGGTGGAACAAATAAAGAAAAAAGAATAAAAACAAATGAGGACAGTCTCAGAGACCTCTGGGACAACATTAAACACACCAACATTCGAGTTATAGGGGTGCCTGAAAAAGTAGAGAAAGAGAAAGGATCTGAAAAACCATTTGAAGAGATTACAGTTGAAAACTTTCTAATATGCGAAAGGAAATATCCATCCAAATACAGGAAGCACAGAGAGTCCCGTACAGGAAAAAACATAGGAGAACCACACTGAGACACATATTAATCAAACTAACAAAAATTAAATTCAAGAAAAAGTATAAACAGCAGCAAGGGAAAAGCAATAAGCAGAATATAAGGGGATTCCCATAATGTTAACAGCTGATTTTTTAACAGAAACTCTGCAGGCTAGAAGGGAATGGCAGGAGATATATAAAATGATGAAAGGGAAAAACCTACAGCCAAATTACTCAATCTGGCAAGGATCTCATTCAGATTCAATGGAGAAATCAAAAGCTTTACAGACAAGCAAAAGTTAAGAGTATGGAACACCACCAAATGAGCTTTACAACAAATACTAAAAGAACTTACCTAGGAGGGAAACACAAGAGAAGAAGAAGAAAAAGACCTATAAGAACAAACCCAAAACAATTAAGAAAATGGTAATAGGAACACACGTACTGATAATTACCTTAAATGTAAATGGATGAAATGCTTCAACCAAAAGACACAGACTGGATGAATGGAAACAAAAACAAGACCCATATACATGTTGTCTACAAAGACCCACTTCAGATGTAGGGACACATACAGACCAAAAGTAATCGGATGGAAAAAGATACTCCATGCAAATGGAAAACAAAAGAAAGCTGGAGTAGTAATACTCATATCAGTGAACTAGATTTTTAAAATAAAGACTGTTACAAGAGACAAATAAGGACACAACATAATGATCAAGGGATCAATCCAAGAAGAAGACATAACAATTATAAATATTTATGCACCCAACATAGGTATATTTCATTACATAAGGCAAATGCTAACAGCCATAAAAGGGGAAATTGACAGTAACACAATAATGGTAGGGGACATTAATACCTCACTTACACAAAAGGACAGATCATCCAGACAGAAAATAAACAAGAAAGCACAAGCTTTAAATGACATAATAGGCCAGATAGATTTAATTGATATTTATATGACATTCCACCTGAAAACAGCAGAACACACTTACTTCTCAAGTGCACACGCAGCATTCTCCAGCATAAATCACATCATGGGTCACAAATCAAGCCTCCATAAATTTAAGAAAATTGAAATTGTATCAAGCATCTTTTCTGACCACAACACTATGAGATTAGAAATCAATTACAGGAAATAAAACTGTAGAAAACACAAACACATGGAGACTAAACAATACACTACTAAGTAACCAAGAGATCACTGAAGAAATCAATAAGGAAAGAAAAAGATACCTGGAAACATATGACAATGAAAACACAATGACCCAAAATCTATGGGATGCAGAAAAAGCAGTTCTAAGAGGGAAGTTTATACCAATTCAATCTCACCTCAAGAAACAAGAAAACTCTAAAAAAAAATCTAACCTTACACCTAAAGCAACTAGAGAAAGAAAAACAAAACAAAATGAAACAACAAAAAACTGAAAAGCCAAAGTTAGTAGAAGGAAAGAAATCATAAATATCAAAACAGAAATAAATGAAAGTGAAACGAAAAAAGCAAGAGCAAAGATCAATAAAACTAAAAGGTGTTTCTTTGAGAAGATAAGCAAAATTGATAAACCTTAACCAGACTCATCAAGGAAAAAAGGGAGAGGATTCAAATCAATAACATTAGAAATGAAAATGGAGAAATTACAAAGGACACCACAGAAATACAAAGAATAGTAAGAGATTACTCCAGGCAACTATATGCCAATAAAATGGACAACCTGGAAGAAAAGGACAAATTCATAGAAAGGTACAACCTTCCTAAGTTGAATCAGGAAGAAACAGAAAATATAAAGAGACAAATCATAAGTAATGAAACTGTAATTAAAAATCTTTGAACAAACAAAAGTTGAGGATGAGATGGCTTCACAGGCAAATTCTATCAAACATTTAGAGAAGAGCTAGCACACATACTTCACAAATTCTTCCAAAAATGTGCAGAGGAAGGAACACTCCCAAGCTCATTCTAGGAGGTGACCATCAACCTGATACCAAAACCAGACAAAGATACTACTTTTTAAAGAAAATTACATACCAATATCACTGATGAACATAGTCACAAAAATCCTCAACAAAATAGTAGCAAACAGAATCCAACAACACATAAAAGGTATTATACATCCTGATCAAGTGGGATTTAACCCAGGGATGCAAGGATTCTTCAATATAAGCAAATCAATCAATAAGGTAAACCATATTAACAAACTGAATAATAAAAACCACATAATCATCTCAATAGATGCAGAAAAGACCTTTGACAAAATTCAACACCAATTTATGATAAAAGCTCTCCAGAAAGTGGGGGTAGAGGGAACATTCTTCAATGTAATAAAGCCCATATATGACAAACCCACAGCAAACATCATTCTCAATGGTGAAAAACTGAATGCATTTCCTCTAAGATCAGGAAGAAAATAAGAATGTCCATTCTTGCCACTATCATTCAAGATAGTTTTAGTTCTATCTATGGCAATCAGAGAACAGAAAGAAATAAAAGGAATCCAAATTGGAAAAGAGGAAGTAAAACTGTCACAGTTTGCAAATGACATGATACTATACATAGAAAATCCTAAATATGCTACCAGAAAACTACTAGAGCTAATCAATGAATTTGGTAAAGTTGCAGGATACAAAATTAATGCACATAAATCTCTTTCATTCTTATACACTAACAATGAAAGATCAGAAGGAGAGATTAAAGAAACAATTCTATTTACCATTGCAAAAAAAATAGTAAAATACCCAGGAATAAACCTACTTAAGGAGGCAAAAGACCTGTATGCAGAAAACTATAAGACACTGATGAAAGAAATTAAAAATGACACAAACAGATGGAGAGATACACCATGTTCCTGGATTGGAAGAATCACTATTGTGAAAATGACTATACTACCCAAAGCAATCCACAGATTCAATGCAATCCCTATCAAGCTACCAATGGCAGCTTTCACAGAACTAGAACAAATTTTTACAATTTGTATAGAAACAAAAAATACCCCAAATAGCTAAAGCAATCTTGAGAAAGAAAAACGGAGCTGCAGGAATCAGGTTCCCTGACTTCAGACTATACTACAAAGGCACATTAATCAAGACAGTATGGTACTGCACAAAAAGAGAAATACAGATCAATGGAACAGGATAGAAAGCCCAGAGATAAACCCACATGCCTATGGTTACCTAATCTATGACAAAGGAAGCAAAAATATACAATGGGAAAAAGACAGTCACTTCAATAAATTGTGCTGGGAAAACCAGACAGCTACACATAAAAGAATGAAATTAGAACACTCCCTAAAACCATACACAAAATAAACACAAAATGGATTAAAAATCTAAATGTAAAGATCTATATGTAATACCTATAAAACTCTTAGACACTATAAAACTCTTAGAAGATAACATAGGAAAAACAATTTCTGACATAAATCACAGCTAGATCTTTTTTGACCCACCACCTACAGTAATGAGAATAAAAACAAAAATAAACAAATGGGACCTAATGAAACCTAAAAGCTTTTGCACAGCAAATGAAACTGTAAATGAGACAAAAAGACAACGCTCAGAATGGGAGAAAATATTTGCAAACAAAGCAACTGACAAAGGATTAATCTCCAAATTATACAAATGGCTCATGAAGCTCTCTCTCTCTCTCTCTCTCTCTCTCTCTCTCTCTCTCTATATATATATATATATATATATATATATGTATATATATATATATGTATATATAAAACAAATCAAAAAATGGTCAGAAGAACTAAATAGACATTTCTCCAATGAAGACCTACAGATGACCAAGAGGTACATGAAAAGATACTCAACATCACTAATTATTAGAGAAATGCATATCAAAACTACAATGAGATACTACCTCACACTGGTCAGAATGGCCATCATCAAAAAAATCTACAAATATTAAATGCTGGAGAGGGTGTGGAGAAAGGGGAACCCTCCTGCCCTGTTGGTGGGAATGTAAATTGATACAGCAACTATGGAGAACTGTATGGCAGGTTCCTAAAAAACTAAAAATAGAACTACCGTATGACTCAGCAATCTCACTACTGGGCATATACCCTGAGAACACCATAATTTTAAAAGATACATGCACCCCAATGTTCACTGCTGCACTATTTACAATAGACAGGGCACAGAATCAACCTAAATGCCTATCGGCAGATGAATGGATAAAGAAGATGTGGTACATATGTACAATGGAATATTACTCAGCCATAAAAAGGAATGAAATTGTGTCATTTGTTAAGACGTGGGTGGACCTAAAGTCTGTCATACAGAGTGAAGTTAGAAAGAGGAAAAGAAGTATCACATATTAATGCATGTATGTGGAATATAGAAAAATGGTACAGGTGAACAGGGCAGGAATAGAGATGCAGATGTAGGGAACAGATATGTGGACATGGGAGAGAGGGGACTGGAGTGAATTGCTAGATTGTGATTGAGGTACATGCAGTGCCATGTGTAAAACAGATAGCTAGTGGGAACATTCTTTATAGCTCAGGGACCTCAGCTAGGTGCTCTGTGGTGACCTAGTTGGATGGGATGGGGGGAGGTGAGAGGGAGGTCTAAGAGAGTTGGGATATAGGTATACATATAGCGATTCACATTGTTGTACAGCAGAAATTAAGACAACATTGTAAAGCAGTTATAACCCAATTAAAAAAAAAGAAATGAAAAAGAAGAAATTACAGCTGACACTGCAGAAATACAAAGGATCATGAGACTACTACTATAATGTTTTCAACCAGTAGCCTCTTTATGTATATTTGGGTTGTAATAGTCTTTAACATTTCAAATAATACTACAGTGAATAGCCATGTGCCTATGTCGTTTCCTTCTTTCCTTTCTTGTTTTTCTTTCTTTTTTTTTCTCTTTTTTTTTCTTTTTTTCTCTCCCTCACTTTCTGCCTTTGTCCTTCCTCTCTCCCTCTCATCCTCCCTCCCTGGGTGTCTGTCTCTCTCTCTTTCTTTTAATTCTTTTCTAATAGCCTCAGTAATATCAAAACTCAGAAATCATTACTGGTTTCTTATAATATGATCTAAAATAATGGTAGCTCTCTAAAATCACCTACTTTGAGAAACCCATCTTTGGTCTTGAGGTTTGATAGATTGTTAAAGTTAAATAATTATTTTAACTTAAAGGTCATATTGTTAGTACTAAAATAGGGGCAGCATGTATGAGTGGTAATTACCAGGGGAAAGGAGAGGGAAGAAATTGCTAAGATAATAAATGATAAGGCAGGATGAGAAGAATTGTGAGCAAGCAGGAAGGAGCCATATAACGGAAGTTTATTTGGAACGAAAGAAAGGAGGAAGAGATTCACAAGGATAAAAGCCCTAATTATTTGACCAGTTGTATGCAAATATTTTGAGCAGTGGACTGAATAATCAAAGATCCAGCTATCTCCTTCTCAATCTCTTTTTCTTATTGTGATATTAAAAAAAATTGTGTTTCTGCTTCCTTGATTTAATTTAAACTGGACCAGATATCCTAATACTCTGGAGCCAGCCAAAATTTTCATGGCAGATTTCAGGGATTATTTGTAGTGTTCATAACCTAAGGTAGGTAGAGTATGAAAAATATAACATTTTGTTCTTACTCTGAAACCTTGAAAGGGATATTTAAAATGAGATGACTGATTTCCTGTATCAATTTGACAGAGAACTGCTACCCAAGAGAACATCAGTGACTACAGGTCTTTTCTTTCCCAATCCATTCATTTCATTCACATTTAAGGGCTGTTACTATGTGGAGAAGTTTCCTGATGTTGTCTTTCAGTATTCTGATCACACTTATACCACTTTTCTGGATCCTTATAATTTCCAAGATATTACTTTGTATTCATTTTCTTCACAAAATTTTTCTCTCTCTCTCTCTTTCTCTCTCTCTCATATATATATCAGAACAATTTGGCAATACATAGATGGAGTATTTAGCTGGAGTGGAGTGTTATGGGTACTGATTTTCATCCTTGGGTGTGTCATTTCTGTGGAATATTCCCAGAAGTACATAATGGTTTTCTCTAAAACATTCTCTACTTGTTACCTTTTTTCAGCAGCCTCATCTCTGCCATACGACTGTGTGAACATATGGGCTTCAATGTTCTTTTTTTTATAACAAATAGAGTAAAGAGTGACTGAAAAATCATTCTGAACAGACAAGCACACAATGTGCTGAGTTAAGTGAGTTTAGTGAATTTTAATGTCATTTCTATTATATCAAAATAGGCTTGGCACTGGGGACATTCTTTGTTTAGAAAAGACTGAGAGAACAGGGGTTTCTGTGCATTTTAATCTGAGCAGAGGGAGGCCTACTCAATACAGAACAAAGTCAGAGGGAACTGTTAACTGGAGATTAAGCTCTAACAATCAAGCTGCTTGCCAATAAATTTCAAACCCATCTATGCAAGTCATTCAATAATAGAAGACTTGCAAAGCAATTAAAGTCAGTCCTTCCTGTTTAATTTTTGCAAAATGGGGCTGGACTGCCTGAGCTTTCATTTACTGTGAAATAATAAATGAAATGAGCCAGGAACATACTGATGTCTTGATGAACACCTAGTGCCCTCTCACAGATTTTTTTTTTTTAAACTTAGGGGAGAAGTGGACAAAACCTTACTAGCAAAAATGTAAAATGGGAGAACCTGATTAATCAGTGTCACTGCTTCAAACCAAATCAAATATTTATTTTACCATCTACAGCCACTTTCTTTTGCACATTTTTTTTCTTTTTTAACTGATTTCAAGCAACATTATAGAAATATCTATGTTTAGCAGAATAAGTAAATTATTTTGTCAGACATAATCTAAGTTCACCTATGTAGTGCCCCACCTTACCCTCACCCAACTCCAATTTTTCTATGCCTGTATCTAGTAATTCTTGCCACTTAACTTTTGAGGGAAATTGGGTTAAAGTAAGTGTGAGACATGGTAAATTGTATTTAAGGTTACAATTCTGGATAATGCACTTATTTATGCTGATCATTTGAGTAGGTAAATTATTCCACAAGTAAACATTTTATTGTATATTCTCTAAAGTTTACATTTTATATGTCTGTACTCACAATGCAATATACACATGTAGTCAGGTTATTACAAGTATGGACTTTCTCATTTAGCCGATTTTACTTTCAGTATTGACTCTGCCACTAACTGGCAATATTGTGATTTTACATACAAAACTTAGTCTTTGAGACTCATTGTGTATATCTTCAAATTGGTTATAACACAATACCGTAAATAAATGAGATAATGCTTATAAAGTCCTTAATTCAATACCTGCTGCAAAGTTAGTTCTCAGTGTATATTATTTGTGTTTAATCTTTACATATATATACCTTTATATTTTGTAAAGATGGAGTCATGTTATATATACTGTTTTATGACTTATCATTTTTACTTAACTGTACATTATAAATCTTTTTGAATAATGTGAATATACAGTGTATAGCATCATAATTTTTATTTATCATAATTTTAGTATCTGTCCAGTATTTCAATGTACAGATGCACCAGTATACAATGATAAAAGAATAATGTGAAGGTAAAAATTTCTACTCAAAAGTTTAAAATTTTGTACACACTTTCAAATTCCCCTTCAAAATATTTATATGAATTTCCATTTAATAAATAGTTTATCTCAGTATAAATTCATTAAAACAAAAAGATTTTTGCCTTATTGCAACTATATCTGTAATAGCTAAGGAATATTAACTATATTTTGAATGAAATCTACAATACATTTCTGAATCTGAAACTATAGCTATATAAGTAAATTCTGCCAAAAAGTTAATACAGTAAGTCTCCGACATATGAAGTTTCAAGTTGCCAACTTTCAAAGATGGGAATGTGCATTTGCATGTCCAATCACGTAAGTTAGTTCACGAGTCTGGCGTACAATGTCACATGCGTTCATCCTCTACAAGTAAGTGTGCTTTTGTGTACTTTACTGTACAGTACTATATAGAGTACAGTAGTACAGTATCTTTAGTACAAGCCCAGGATGTCTGGAAGCAAGCATAAAAGCAGCAGTGATGTACCTGGTACTGCTAAGATGTAGCAGCGGTGATGTAGCTGGTATCTCCTATTGCTAATGATCCTTAGCTCTACCATCTCCCACCTCCTCTCCCTCCTCCAGTCAGTAACTCTTCTTGCCTGTTCACTGGATGCCAGCCACTGTATGTCAGCTGTTGTACTTTTCAAGGTACTGAACTGTAAGATTAAAATTTTTTTCTTTAGTTTTGTTTGTTTTTATTTATTATTTGTATGAAAAGTATTATAAACCTATTACAGTATAGTACTATATAGCCAATTGTGTTAGTTGAGTACCTAGGCTAACTTTGTCGGACTTACAAACAAATTGGACTTATGAATGTGCTCTCAGAATGGAACTTGTTCATATGTAGAGGACTTACTGCATTGCATAGTCAAATTAAAATAGTAGTTATTCTCCAGAAGTATTTATATTTCATATTTTTCTAAAATTATGAGTCACTCATTTTAAAGCAAAAGATAACTAAAAGTAAATACTGTCCAGGATTCTCTCTTTAAATAGTTAACCATTTTTTCTCCACAGGAAGAGAAAATAAGCATGCTGAGTAGTAAAATTTTGAATATATCTTAAAAATAATGAATTACCTATCAAGTTTGTATCAGAGTGAAGGAAACATTGTAGAGAATGACAAGTTAGGAGACAACTGCTCAGAAACATGTGAGTCCCTCATGCTGTAGACTGAAACTAAAGTGTTACTATTGTTGAGTATCCCCTCCTTGCAGAGGTCAAGAGTCATCAATGTGGAGTCTGAGGTCAAGAGAGCAGTTAAACTTCCCCAGGATGGGACAAACACCCCTATCCTCAGAATCCACTGTGTGTTCCTCTATCTTTGTGCTTATAACATTACAGTAAAATTATCTACTCTTATTTATTTTTCCCACTAGACTATATGACATCTCATGGATAATCTATATTTAATCATATTTGTATATTTGACATCTAGTACTTATATTCTGAAATGAATTAAAATGAATTGAATGGTTGTCTAAATTAGAGATCCAAGAACTGTGGTGCTAATAATATATTTCTATTACTTTAAAATTGTGTAAATACTATCAGTGATTAAAGACATTGATAATACATAATAGGTTGTGGATATTGTTTTAAAGGAACGAAGTATAGAGAGAGACTATTAAACCTGTCACTAAGAGCTATACATTTCAGCTCCATCAGTTTCCTAGTTAAATATTGGAGACCTTGGTCTCTCTCTTCTTATAGAGTTGTTAGTTTAAGGTTTGGTTTTTATAGTTTTAAGACTTATAAGGCACTTTTGTAAAGCTGTCCTACATAAAAAGTAACCAGGAAATGATAAGGTAAGGTTTCACGTATTTATAATACCTTGACTGAGATACAATATAGACAATTTTTTAAACAATTTTTCAGATTATAAACAAAGAATTAGAGTAGAAATTCTCATCAAAACAACAAGTCTAAAATTAATACAAGGGTAGTGTAACAGCAGAATATGGAAGGGCATCTACAATTTGTACAAAGCCTATCATTTAAGGTTCAGAATTAGGTGATTACTTTTATTATGTTATTAAACTTATGTTTGACTGTGATTTAACAGCAATTCAAAGTAAGGGTGGCTTCGATAATATATGAGTTTATTTGCCTCTTATGTATGAGTCTAGAAGTTGTTCATTCCTGCTAGAATGCTAGCCCTGTTCTATGCTGTCCTCAGGGACCCAGGCTCATTATATCTTTCCATCACCTCCAGGGTGTACCTTAATTCTCATGGTCCAAGACAGAGCCTCTAACATTATGATTATAGTTCAAGAATCAGGGACAAAAAAAAAAAAAAGAGAGAGAGAGAGAGAAGACAAAGTCTCAGAAGGGAAGCATCAGTTGATCTTTACCTAAACCTGAAACCTAAACTAAAGACTGTTACATAGATAATTTTGCATAATATAAAACCTGACACTTAGCCAAGACAGTCACATATAGTCACATGTAAACAGATGAATTTTTCTTCTGTTCTATAAACAGATGAACATTCTATTAATATGGAAGACATGAGGAACAGGTATAACAGTACAACTTTTTCCCATAATCTTACTCTTTGGTTACTTCAATATTCATGTGCAGCATTCTTTGTTCACATAGACTGTACTAACTACCTTAGGAGAAAAATACCAATAAAGTCTCATCCAGTTTATGCCTCCAGCTCAAAGTTCAGAGCTTTTGGGTGCCACACAATTTTTTTCTATTAGATGTGAATGTGGTTTCTCCTGGTCCAGACACCTCTGAACCAAAGAACGTGAAATCGACTTTCCACCATATCCATCCTACCCAGCATGTGATGGTGATGGTAGGATAAGAATAAGACAACTGCAATAAAAACTTCCACCTGGAAATGAGGATAGGCAACTAGCATTCATTGTCTACAAAAACTATCACGTCTTGTTGGGTAGAAATAGAAATACTTGTATTTTTAGTAATACAATTTATTTTGTGAGTTCATCCAGACTTTTCTTGTTCTACACTGTGGAACAAATAATCTTGTTCATTGACATAATTTCCAGCTCTCTTTTCTCGGTACTTCCTACATATATTTTACCTCTATAAGCAAAAATAAAGTTATCCTTGAAGGGTATCCATTTCTGTAATCTTAACAACTTTAACCATCCCCTTTCTGCTGATGAAAAATTGAGGCTCCAAGGGTTTCATTAGAGGTATAAATGCAGGCTTTTACTGATTAGACCTATAGCTTCTTTGGCAATATAATTTCCCCCAAATCTTAGAAGGCATACTTGCAAATAACCACAGCTGAGATCTTGCCTAGAGCTACTTTTAAGCTTTAAGTTTCTTACATTTTTTCCTTTTAGCATCTGTAGTAAAGTAGCAGCTTTAACTTGATCTTTGCTACTGCTCTCATCTCCCTCTGTTTGACAGGGAGATATCAGTGAAAATTTATTTTTAAAAAGTCTGGGGCAATAGTTATCTCCTGCTAAGGATTCCTCTTCATTGTCATTGTTTTTATGTGTGCCTCAGTTTGGACTCCAGATGCACTGAACTTTTCAATCCTCCAAGATTCCAAATTAGTTGTACTCTCTTCATCAGCTTAGATTTCAGGCTGCAGAGAGACAGACTCTCACTTGACAAAGCTGTAACCCCTTCCACCACTGTTGTCAGATAAATTGGTTCTAGTCTGAGTTTTTCTCTATTTGTAGGATTCAGTTAAAAGCTTAAAAAAATCATCATTTCCAGGTTCTCAGATCTACTTCACATAGAATAATATTGAATTCACATATTGAAAAAAAGTGTTTGAAATGAGATACAATATATTTTTTCTCTCTTTCATAAACAGATGCTAGAGGTAAGTGGTCAGGATAAGGATGGGGACTGGAATCCATGGTGTCCTCAAGGATCCAGACTTTATGGAGCTTTATAGGAAAAATTTAATCCTATCCTAACCACTCTTTAAGGATATCTTCCCATCACATCCATGATCTAAGCAGTAAAAAACAGGTCAAAAGGTGAGCAAAGAGCATGTAACAAATATTTGAAGTAAATTTTCCAGAAGCTGATATTTCACATTTCTATGAATTGGCCAGAACATAGTTATGTGGCCTCATATAAATGTATTGGAGGTTGGTAACATAGTCTTTGCTTTCCCTGACCACTTCCAGCTTAAAAATTCTTATCGTTATGGAAAAAATGAAATCATGAATACTGTGGAAGAAAGCTTTCTCTGTCATATTAAATAAGCCACCAATGGCACCAATCAGTTTTCTTCTGATTGTCAATTATTCCTTTATTTATCCACTATATTGTGAATTAAGTTTAATTATTCAGTTAATTGTAAATAAAATTGGGCATCATTAAGCATATGTAAATAAGTAAAAGCAATCATTCCATTTCTAAGCTAATCGCTTACTCTTATAAAACATTAATTATTCTATCTTCTGAAAAACAAAATCAAAGCAAAACAAAAATTGTTTTTTCCCTTCAGTGAAATAACACAATTCTTTTATTTGGTCTCTATTTGAACAAGAATACTACTGGAAATCAGCCTGAGGCATTTTTTCTTTCATATGATTGATCAACTCCCATTTTGTATTTTTCCTAACTCTGTCCTTAAACCCTGATGCATTTCATCATCCTGTATACCATGTGGTACTCCCCATCATCTCACTTTCTGAGTGATATTGTTCAACAGGAAAGATTCCCTGCTGCTATCTTTTTACAGGAACACTTATTACTGTGATGGAAAGGGCAGAACGTACAAATCTTGTTTTCTTTACTTTCACTTCTCAACAGATTAGAAAATCTCATTGAACAATTTCTAATATGAAGAACATTTGACATTTTCCTCAGTTTTAACCTGGCCCTCATTTATAATATTTCTATCATGAGTTTAGATCTGTCAGAGACTTTCACAAAGAAGTATTAGAAAAAAATAAAAGTAAGAGAACTGTTGCTTAGTGCTTCCAAAAAGTCATGTATTATAGTAGGATAAAAGAAGCTGAGCAACTTTTCACTATAATGGTCAAGATGAAATCACCAACACCAAGGATAAACTGAAAAACCTAGGGACCTATATTGTCATTCCCTCTAACAAAAAACCTATCTGGAACTGGGAGACTTGTTCCTACACTCAGATCAGTGTTTAGGACATATTTATCCAAATTTTAACTCCAATGACTGAAATTCATTTTCAGCTCAACTGTTTATAAAACTGTTAAAAGTCACACAAAAAATACAAGAGTGATATCATTGGTTTCATGGATCTTCTGTGTCTCCTTCCGTCTTGACAAGTCCTACACACTAAATGCTTTCACATAGAGTAAAAAAATTCTAGAGAACTAATGATTGTTAGAAAAATTTCGTTTTCTGCTTTAAAATTATCCACATGCATTTTCTGGTTAAAAGGGAGATATTTCTCTCTTAAAATTAGGTTTGCAATATATTTTCCTAGTGTTTTTTTGTTATTTCAGACTTTGATCTTTTATGCTATTATTAATATATCTTACATTGGCATTGAGCATTGTTTTCTGAAGAGCTGGAAGTATTTACTTCGTATATAAGCTAAGGATGATAATAGAATCAGAATTAAATATTTAGTACTTGAATCTGTCATTCTCTGTATTAAATGGTCTACACTTGGTGTCCCCAACCCCTGGGGGGAAGACTGGTACTGGTCCACACCCTGTTAGAAAAGGGCTTCACAGCAGGAGGTGAGAAATGGGTGAGTGAGCGAAGCTTCATCTGCTGCTGTGCATTGTTCCCCATTGTTCACATTACCACCTGAACCATCCCCCCCCCACACACCCCGTTCTGTGGAAAAATTGTTTTCCAAGAAACTGGTCCCTGGTGCCAAAATGGTTGGGGACCACTGGTCTACAGAACTGACATAATTTAGATAACTTTATTTTTACATGTAATCTCAAGTATACCTTACAATATTATAATAATCATGTCTGGTGTTTGAACAGGCATGATAATGATAATTTAGTACCATTTTATTTATACACTTTCAAAATACACATAAAATATAAATAGGCAATCTCATTGTCATTGTAGTGGCTGGAGACATAGATTTTTATCAATATCTTTATATATTTCTAATCACAGAATAATAATTCTAATGCATAGAATCACAGTCAGACAGAAAGATATTTTCCAAAGACTTCAATTTATGTGCTTTAATAAAGTAGATTAGAGAGGAATTTTTCTTCATGGGTTACATTCAGATTCATGAGATAGTCTTCCCAATAGAGATAGGAGACCTATTCTGACAGAAGTTCTATAAAATAAGGTTTTGAAATTAGTGGTTGTGAAGATATCACCTAGGGTGTCCCTGCTCAGGCACTAAGGTACAAAAAACAATAATACTATTGGTAGAAGTCATCAGAGAATGGGTTTATATGTTATTTATCTTTATATTCCTGAATTAAATTTTAGCTCAGTGACAAAAACTTTGTGTTGCCTCAATAGGTGATTGATGACAATACAAATAATTGATTTTGTATGTGTGTGCACATGTGCTGTGTTTAAGTCAACAAATGTACATATGTAACCCATTATAAAATACATTACCCAGATGTGATTCCATTCAACTACTAATTTTCTCATTATAGGAATGAGTACAATTCCTACAATGGGAAGGGTAACCTTCAGCCCTGTTCTTGATCAAGCTGCTAACATTTGGATTGAAGTCATTTATTTTTAGCCCTGCATTTATTTTTACCCAGATAGCTATCTTTTCTGTATGAAGGTTCTCCAAGAGAATTACATTAAAAAAGAAGGTCTTTAGAAAATCTAAATGCCAATATGGAAAGCTGTAACTACTATTCCTACTACTTCTTTTGCATATCTTCCATTACTTTTCTTATCTCTTTATATGCTGCACATTTTTCTCTACCAGTTCAGAAGTTTCACTTCCAACAGATTGTACTTAGTACATTCTAATAATAGTATATGGAGATTAGTTTCCTCAATGCTACAATAAGCAATAAACTTTGCTACTGTGAACTTTCTTATATTCTTATTTCAGTCATTTTCCAAAGCTCTTCTTTCCTTGGTCATGGGTATCTTGTGACAGGTGTAAAACCATCTGGTTCATTGATAATTCTTAAAATTAGCCACATAGCCATGGAACCAAAGACCTTACTGATGACTTTTATTATTTTGCTTCCCACCTTGGCTATACTGATCAAAAGTGATATGGATAAGTGAAATAAGTCAAGATCAATACTAACATCATTCCTCTATCATAACTTTTCTCTCCACTAAAAACCTTGGGTCTATGCTAAACCTGTTTTCTCTCAACTAAAGGGAATGTTTATTTAACTTGTTTTTAGGGGAATATGTATATTTTCAGTTAAGCTCTTTCTATTAGAAAACCTGTTCTTTTTGGAAACAATAGAAATCATTTCAACCTTTTCCTGTCTCCTTTAAGTCTTCCTCACCTAGCCTGTGAAAGTTGTTCTAATTCATATTTTCAAAAATAATGCTTAATATTCAAACAGCAAAACAATTTTCTTAATCTTCATCAAAATATCAGTCAACTCTGGTAAAATAAAGCATAGTTGTGTTGATTAAAGGAAAGGAAATTCCATATGTAAAACACATTTACATAGGTGAGCATGCAGTCCTATTCAATACAATGGCAGCTATTATTTACAAGTAGATTACAGGAACTTCTAATCAAAAACAAATATTTTCAAGTAAAGATTCACATGATTATCTACAAATGCATCTTTTGTTCGTGTGTGTGTGTGTGTGTGTGTGTGTGTGTGTGTGTGTGTTGGCTGATGGTTGTGAATAACAGGAAAAATATTTCAGTTAATAATAATATACATTGTATTCAGATAAACCACTCTCAGGTTTAAGGATAGGACATTGAATGTTGTTAATGGTAGCTAACAGGAAATTTTCCCCTATATTGAAAAGTTATATTCCTGCATTTGTCAAGACTGAAGTAAAAGCAAATTTATGGTCTTGACACTGAAGTAAAGGTTAATTTATGGTCTTGACATTAACACTTCTCTTTAAATACTTCTGTGACTACTTAGTCGTGTATAGGTTTTAAGTCTTAATTTTGTGCAGTCTAAACAATTTTATATTTTGACAAATTTAAATTCATGGCAACAGTACACCAAAAAAGTCTTGTAAACTACTGTTACAGAATCCTTAGATGTTCTAAGGAATTATTTTTTATGATGGAACAGCAAACTCACTTCACCCATGACACCCTTTTCTCCTTTTATTCCCTTGTTCTTCTATGCATGTGTCTTTGAGGCAAAATGTATAACATCATTACGTTTTTACAAACAAAACTTAGTTTAATCTTCTAATTTGTTAAGTTTGTCCAGGGATTCTAATGGATACATGCTCTCTGTTTTCCACAGAAATTTTTATTATATTGACTTTGGATTTATTTTGTAATTCTCCCTTCTATTTTTCCCATTTTTCTTATTTATCACCAAGAATATATCTCTTTCCTCTGAAACTTTCATTGAGTCTCAACTTTCATGACTTTTTAAAAATTAATTAGTTAATTAATTATTTAGCTGCATCAGGTCTTAGTTGCAGTATGTGTGATCTTCATTGTGACATGCGGGGTCTTTCATTGCGGGGTGCAGCCTCAATAGTTACGGTGTAAGGGCTCTCTAGTTGTGGTGCATAGCCCCTAGAGCATGCGGGCTTAGTTGCCCCGTGACATGTGGGATCTTAGTTCCCCAACCAGGGATCAAACCCATATCCCCTGCGTTGGAAAGTGGACTCTTAACCACTGGATTTTTAATTGTTAATCTTCTGGTTAATGACTTAATCATTTTGTACCACCATGTAAAACAAAACTCCCAAAATTTTGCTCACTTCAATCATGTATCATCTTTAATTGTCTAACATGAACTTTGTAACATGAATTTTTCCAAATCTATCTTTCATATAAACATTTTTTAAGAAGTTAAAATAGTTCCATATTTCTTATTCTATATATCCCAAAGGCTTCTGTGTGGATTTCAAAGCCCTGAATCATTTTTTTCCCAAGTTGCCTCTTTCCTCTTATTTTACAGTATCCATATCCAAGCTATCAATAATAAGGTGGAACTCATTCGTCATCCACATAGGCCCATGGAAGACATTGGCTAAGTACTCCCAATCCTGATTATTTTTTCTGAGTACTTATAAAGTTATTTCTCAGGCTCCTTTGCAGTTAGATCCAGGTCATGTGAACTAATTTAGCTAATTGATGTATCTAAATGTGATGTATACTAATTGAAGTTTTGGTCCTTATTATTTCCTGAGATCTTTGGTTGATTCTTTCTCCCACCCATGCTGCTAGAAATTTAAAAAAAATTAAATGAAAAATAAGCTATGATGGAGGAATTTGACATCTTCATTTAACTGGTCAGAAAAGAGATACCTGAAAGATTCATCTGACATATAGGACCGTGACTAAAATGAGAAATAAACTTTTATTTGGAAAAGCCACTGATTGTTGTTGTTGTTAAAACTGCCAGAAGTGCTATCATTGCAATGTAATGCCAAATCCACCTCTTGGCTCCTATTAGTCCCTTGCAGTAGTTGTACTCTTTGATGGATCATTTAATGCATTTTTTTGCTCGTCTGTCTTTTAGATTGATGTTTAGACTGCAAACAACCTGAGAGCAATATCTATGGTTTAACTCAGATATATAATAGTTTCTCTTTCTCTGTGTGTGTGTGTGTGTGTGTGTGTGTGTGTGTGTGTGTGTGTGTGTATATATATATATAAATTAACTCTGAACATACAGAACTAAATAACTCTCAAGCTCTGTTAAAGAAACTATTCCAGTACTTCCAATTCAGGTCAGTCTTGATGTAACAACTTTCAAAAATGGACAGATATATAGAACAACTACTTTTAGAGTTTGGAGAACAGCCAGCACAGGAGTGTGATTTCAGAAAAGAAAACAAATAAGGAATATCCTATGATTGCTCTAGTTTAGCACTTGGAGAAAATTTCCAGGTTCCTGTCAATCACCAGTCAGGGACTTATCATCTTCCTGATTTGAGGAAATGCAGTTGAGATTTAGAGAGCACAAAGTATCTAGAGTTTGCATGGCACAACAGAGCACAAGAGAGGAGAGATTAGGAGAAAGACAGGGAGAGAGAGAGAAGCAACTATGGAGATCTCTAGAGAGTACTCTTCAAGTCTTCAGTTGAGTGGTGAGAAATAAATGTATGTAAAGAGCCATCTGAAAGAATTGATAGAACAATCTTTGAGGCTCAAATAAGGTCAGGAAAAATTTTTGCTCCTAACAATCAAAGTGGAAAAGACTTGTAATTAACATGTCATCAGAGTATGCAGAAGGCTATTGTCTCAGTAGTGGATAAAAATTAGCCCTAGACTAAATGTTGCTGTGGTGCTGTCTAAAAGACCCTAAAGAGCTTCCTCAAAAAGACCAAACTCTTTCCAAATAAATCAACTGCATCCAAGAAAAAAAACCCTCAAAAATATTTAAAATAATACAATAAGATCCAGCATACAAAAACATAAAATTTTCAATTGCTAGCATGCAAAAAAATAAAATAAAATATTAAATTAAATTAAAATATAATTTAAAAAATTACTACTCTTGCAAAAGAAACAGGTAATTACAACTTGTGTAAAAAGGAAAAAATCAATTGAAACTGATCCAGAAATAACTAAGTTGATAGAATAAGTATTCCAAGACATTAAAATGTATTGTAATTATATTCCAGGTGTTCAAGAAAATACAGGAAAACTAGAGCATATTAAATGAAGATATGAAAGGTGTGTAAAGAGCTCAATTGAGAATCTAGAATTCTCTGGCTTTTTATTTTAAATCTTAAGTTTAGAAAACGACTGGCTTGGATTTAAAAAGTTATATTAGGGCTTCCCTGGTGGCACAGTGGTTGAGAGTCCGCCTGCCGATGCAGGGGACATGGGTTCATGCCCTGGTCTGGGAAGATCCCACATGCCTCAGAGTGGCTAGACCCCTGAGCCATTGCTGCTGAGTCTACGTGTCCAGAGCCTGTGCTTCACAGTGGGAGAGACCACAAGAGTGAGAGGCCTGTGTACTGCAAAAAAAAAAAAAAAAGTTAGATTAGACACAGAAGAAAAGTTTAATGAATTTCAAAATATAGAAACTACTTAAACTGTAACACAGATGAATAATAACTTAAGAAATCTGAATACAGTATCAGTTAGCTCTGAGCCTAATATATGTATAATTGGAGTAAAGATGGGAAAGGGAAGAAGGGACAGAAAAATTATTTTAAGAAATATCATCTGAAAATATTTAAAATTTAAGAAAAAATATAAGCTTCAATATGCAAAAAGCTCAATGAGCCCTAAGCAAAAAAGATATCAAGAATATTGCATTGATGTACATCATAATCAAATTGGTTAAAATCAATAATAAAGAGAAAATTAAAAGCTGTTAAAGGAAAAGTCATGTTACATATAAAGGAACAAACAAGAATAGTAGCATGTCAGAACCATGAAAGCCAAATACAGTGAAACAACATATTTAAAGTGTTAAAGGGAAAAAAAAATCTAAGAATTCAGACTGCTCAGAAATAAAATAAAATAAAACAAAACAAAATTATATCTATATATATTTAAGTAAAGGTAAAATAAAATTTTCAGAAATACAAAAGCCAAAATAATTTATTACTATATATTTGCACAAAATTCCATCCATGTATAAAAACTTTACTGTATACCTGGAGAATGAAGATGGAAAAAGTAGATATTTTATTTCTTAAAATTTTTCTACACAGTATATTATGATTTTCTCCTCTTAAACTGAAAAAAAAAGAGAAATAGAATTCTAACTATATTTAGTTAGGTCAATTTTCCTCTCTTCTTCTAGTAGTTAATGATGTGTATTTTTTAAGTAAATATTCTTTGAGCTAATAATCTTTAGAATAATAATTTTCTACACTCTTTGGAGGAAATAAGCTAATCAGTGAAAAGACTTCATTTATGTTTTAACTACTTAAGAGTAGACTGAAGCATCTGAGGCCAATCTTTGTGATGGACAAAATAAAGGAGTGATGGAACTAGAGCCCTGTAAGGAGGCAGACATCTCAGTGGTGGACATCTTGCTTTTGTCACATGATGCTTTAGGGTTCATCAGGACCCTGTTGATTTCCTCAAATGAAAAAAAACAGATAACAAAAAAAATGGAGGCCACTACAAAAACAATTCATTTTCTAAATGAAGTATTACTATTACAATGAATGCCAGTAGTATCTACACATAGAGCAGCAACAACAAAAATCCCAGAGATGATAAATAAGTTTTGACCAGAGGTGGGAAAGAATTTGAGGATGAGGCTGGAGGAGAAGAGAAATGTAATTTCTATTGTTTCCTTTGGTATACATTATACTCAAATAAAAATATTTTAAGGTGCCTTTTGTGCTTTAGAGATTCTTAAATTTTAGAATTATATATTAATAATTAATTGAAATAGATGTGCTAAAATTAAAGATTATCTAAAACTATTGTGTCAACAATACAACACTTTTCACTGCTCCCTAATTTTTCTGAATTTTCCTATTTTTCTTTCCTGCATATATCATATATTCTTCAAGGGAAAAAATCATGTTTTATACATTTGTTTATAAACATTTCGCTAGGTGTATATTTATGTATATAAATAATAATAAAGAAAACAACTAATGTAAGTCAAAAAACATAGGAATGAAAACATGTATACCACTTTGAAATACAGAATAATATCAATTAAGGGTTAGAAAATGAGTACTTAATTTATATATTTCCTAAAGAATATAAGAGTAACTCAATCATATGGAGCATAAAATGAAGGAGCAGCCAGTCCAGTGTTCCTATGATTATTTTAGGAAAAAGTCAATTTGGTGCTTAGAACTCAAAATCTGAGTAAATTATGATGATAAAAGATTTTATGGTCTTGAATTGGACAATATAAAAGTATAATATAATTTTGAATTTTGCTCAGTGTTATGAGAAAAATAGTCTAATAATAATCTTAATAGATGTGTTCGATAAAGGACAATGAAGACAGGGACTTCAGAAGAATTGGGGAAATGGGGATGTTAAAGGACTCTAGGAAAATACTTAAAGAAGAAGATGAGATCTTGATTTGAAAGTAAAATAAGAAATTCAAAATATCTGGCTTTGATCCTAGGTTCTACATATCTGAGACACATAAACCTAGAGAAATTTATTTAATCTCTCTGTTTCTTGATTTCATTATAGATACAAATATATTTAAAAATAGAATTTATTTAATAGTATTAGGAGAATTAAGTGAATTATAACATGCAAACTATTTAGAGTACTGATAAACACATGGAAGTAATTTCATAAATGTTAGTCATTGTTAATATTGATTAAAGGTTGCTATTTTTTAAGATTTTTGATTTGAGATAAAAACAATGGTAACTCTCACATATACAACTTGCATATGTAGTACAACTGATACTAGCTCATGAAAATGGATAATTCCCATTTCCTCCAAACTATGCCATTCAATGATGTCACATAAATAGTTCAAAATCATCCATAGCTGGAGTATTTATACCACAGATATTGTCAAATATTACAAATAAGTATCGTTTGTTTTTTGTTTGTTTGTTTGTTTTTATTCCTTTGGAGAGTAGTTTGTTAAAAATTTGCCAGCACATGGTTGGTTATATGAATCACTGATGTGAAGGGGCATAGTGATGCCTATATTTCACCACAAAGAAACAGGCCAGACAACAAAGCTGCTGGGGAAGGTGAAATGATCAAGCCCACATGTTCAGTGTGGTAGGTGCCAGTGGGCTTGCAGAAGCAGTGAGGGGATGAAATACAAAGCCTACAAAATTGAAAACTCTCAAGAGATTCAAGATGGCAGAGAAGTAGGTGGATGTAGAGTTCATCTCTCTCCACGGATGCATCAGGAATACATCTATAGATGCAACAATTCTCACAAAACACCAGCTGAAAACTAGAAGAAGACCTTGGACACTGGAAAGGACTGTAAAGATCCCTGCATAACTGGATAGGAAGGAGAAAAGAAGGGAGAAGGAGGAGGAGAGGAAGTAGGATGGGACCTGCATCCCAGGGCAGGGGAGTTGAAGCAAAATAGAGATTCCTGAATTTGTGGAAACCTACTCTCTGATGGAGAAACCCCCCATCAGACAGGGAAATCTACTGGGACAGAAGGGAAGCATTTGAGGCTGTTGGAGGAGGGTGAAGCAGCCTATCTGTGGCAGGTGAGACAGAATGAGAAATACATACGGTCTGTACCATGGCCTTATGTGTCCCAGACTGGGACATGTGTTCACAGTTATTCAAGGGGTCTGGGAGCTAGTGCATGGGGCTTGGAGAACAGGTCCAGAGTAAGAACTGCTGTTGGCTGTGGGGAGACTGACTGAGGGGACAGGAGGGAGGAAATCTGCAGCAGGGAATGCCTATGGAGGGAGACTGGACTGCCATGGAAGCAAGGCGCTACTGCTGAATCACACACAGGGGGCAGAACCACTAATGTAACCTTTCTTTCCCCACACTCAAGCACCTGCCAATGACAATAAAAGAAACCAGCTCAGGGTTGGCTCTTGTGTGCTGGATGCTGAGCAATAAAAAAAAAAAGCCCTCTTAGGGCCAACCCTCCCAGGCCTGCTACCAAGTGCCAGAAAAAGCCCAGCCAGGGCTGGCCATCATGTGCCTTATTCTGGGTGTTAGAAAAGGCCCTCACTAGGGTCTTATCTCTTGTGCCCATGGCCACCAGCTTCCCTGCACATTTGGCACTTCTGGGGCTTCTGAGGTCCAAAGAGTCTTACCACCTCTGTGCCTGGTCCTCATAGAACCAAGAGCTCTAAGGCAGCCTCAGTACAGACTCCTGTGGGTGGACCACACACAGAGGTGGGGATAAAACCAAAGCTGAACCCTATGGAATATTTGAGTAGACGATGAGTGTTCCCACAAATGAAAATGGTCTAGCTCTAACAGCTGTGGACTTTGGGGGCAAGCACATACAGGAATTGGGCCAGATCAGAGTCTGAGTGGTGCCCACAGGGCCCACAATAGGTCCAGAGACCAGCCCAGAAGAATAGTAGAGCCTCTTGTGGAGGCAGAGGTGGGCTGTGGTTCACAGCATGTGCAAGGACATTGACAGTGGAGACCCCAGGGAAACATAATTATTACTATGAATTTTATCATGTTTTGATTCATTCTGTTGTTGGTTCTGGCTTCTTTGTTTTTGTTTCTTTTTCTTACTTTCTTTTTCCTTTGTTTGTTGTTTTAGTATTTTTTAAATTTATTTAGTCTTTTGGGATCTTTATGTTTTATAAGATATTTTTTATTTTTTTATATATTCTATTTTTACTCTGCTTTTCTGTTGTTCTGTGTTCTTTTTCCTTATTTTTTCTTCTTTTTCTTTAATATATTTTTCTTATATTTCCATTTCTACTTTGCTTTTCTGTTGACTAGTGTTTCTTCATTTTTATTTTATTTTATTTTTTTAATCATTTTTACCAGTTAGTTCTGTTTCCTTGCTTTATTTTTCAGTTGGCACACTACTTTGGTTTTGTTTTCAGGTTATGTGTTTTTGTTAGTTTTAATCCTGTTTGATTTTGTTTTTGAGTTCTATTTGTCTGGCTGTTCTCTTGCTTTTTGTTTTATTTGGCTATGTTTTTGTTTCTTTTACGTGTGTATGTGTTTCCTTGTTTCTGTTTTTTGTTTGCTTGATTTTGTTTTCACCATTTCTCTGGGGCTTTGTCTTTTTTTTTTTCTTTAGTATATTTTCTTTTAAAAATATTTCTACTTCTACTTTGCTTTTCTGTTCTGTCTTCTTTCCCCTTTTTCTTTAATTAAAAAATTTTTTTTTGGTTCATTTTGTTTCTTTGCTTCATTCTTCAATTGGAATTCTGCTTTTGTTTGGTTTTTCTCTTGCTTTTTGATTTATTTGGTATTGTATTTGTTTATTTTGTGTGTGTGCATGTTTCCTTGTTTCTGTTTCTGTTTGATTGATTTTACTTTTTACCATTTGTTGGGGTTTTGTTAGTATTTTTTTTTAATCCCCCTATTGCTAGGACGAGTGACTTGCAGGGTCTTGGTCCCTTAACCAGAGATCAGGCCTGAGGCTTTGGGGTGGGAGCACCAAGTCCAGGACTCTAAACCACTAGAGAATTTCTATCCCCAGAGAAGATTATTCATCAAGACGTCTCATGGAGGCCTCTAAATGAATCCAAGAGCCAGCTCCACCTAACTGCCAACAGCTCCCAGCACTGGATGCTTCACACCAGACAACAAACAAAACAGGAAAACAAACTCACCCAACAGCCCACAGGCTATTTAAAGGCATACTAAGCTCACAGACACCCCAAAACACACCACCTGACATGGCCCTGCTCATTAGAGGGAAAAGACTCAGCTCCACCCACCATAATGCAGGCAAAAGTCCCTCTCCCATTAGGAAGCCTACACAAGCCACTGGACAAAACTCACCACCAGAGGCAGAGAACAGAATAAGCAGGAACTATGACCCTGCAGCCTGGGAAAAGGAGACATCAAATACTGTAAACTAGACAAAATGAGAAGACAGAGAAATATATTGCAGGCAAACAAGCAAGATAAAAACCCACAAGACCAAATAAATGAAGAGGAAATAGGCAAAATTACTGAAAAATAATTCAGAGTAATGATAGTAAAGATGATCCAAAATCTCAGAAATAGAATAGAGGAAATACCAGAAATGTTTAACAAGGACTTAGAAAAACTAAAGAGCAAAAAAACAGTAATGAACAACATAATAACTGAAATTAAAAATACTCTAGAAGGAATCAAAGGCAGAAAAACTGAGGCAGAAGAACGGAAAAGTGAGCTGGAAGATAGAATGGTGCAAATAACTGTTGCAGAGCAAAATAAAGAAAAAAAAGAATGAAAACAAGGGAGGACAGCCTCAGAGACCTCTCTCTGGGACAACATTAAGTGCACCAATGTTCAAATTATAGGCATCCCAGAAGAAGAAGAAAAAAAAGAAAGGGTCTGAGAAAATATTTGAAGAGATTAGAGATGAAAAACTTCCCCAAAATGGGAAAGCAAATAGTACAATGAAGTCCAAAGTGCAGAGAGTGCCATACAGGATAAACCCTAGGAGAAACACAGAGACACATGTTAATCACACTAACAAAAATTAAATTAAAAGAAAAAATATAAAAAGCAGCAAAGGAAAAGCAACAAAAAACATACAAAGGAATCCCCATAAGATTATCAGCTGATTTTTTAACAGAAACTCTACAGGTCAGAAGGGTGTGGCAGGATATATTTAAAGTGATGAAAGGGAAAAACCTACAATCAAGATTACTCTACCCAGCAAGGATCTCATTCAGATTCAATGAAGAAATCAAATGGTTTACAGACAAATAAAAGTTAAAAGAATTGAACACCACCAAACCAGCTTTACAACAAATGCTAAAGGAACTTCTCTAGGCAGGTAAAGCAAGAGAAGGAAAAGACCTATAATAACAAGCCCAAAACAATTAAGAAAATGGTAATAGGAACATACATATCGATAATCACCATAAATGTAAATGGATTAAATGCTCCAACCAAAAGACATAGACTGGCTGAATGGATACAAAAACAAGACCCATATATATGTTGTCTACAAGAGACACACTTCAGACCTAGGGACACATACAGACTGAAAGTGAGGGGTTGGAAAAAGATATTCCATGCAAATTGCAATCAAAAGAAAGCTGGAGTAGCAATACTCATATCAGATAAAATAGACTTTAAAATAAAGAATGTTACAAGAGACAAGGAAGGACACTACATAATGATCAAGGGATCAATCCAAGAAGATATAACAATTGTAAATATCTATGCACCCAACATAAGAGCATCTCAATACATAAGGCAAATGCTAACAGCCATAAAGGGGGAAATTGACAGTAACACAATAATAGTAGGTGACTTTAACACCCCACTTACACCAACAGACAGAGCATCCAAACAGAAAATAAATAAGGAAACACAAGCTTTAAATGACACGTTAGACCAGATGCACTTAACTGATATTTATAAGACATTCCATCCAAAAACAACAGAATACAATTTCTTCTCAAGTGCTCATGGAACATTCACCAGGATAGATAATATCTTGGGTCACAAATCAAGCTTTGGTAAATTTAAGAAAATTTAAATCATATCAAGCATCTTTTCCAACCACAACGCTATGAGACTAGATTATCAATTACAGGAAAAAAAAACTGTAAAAAATATAAACACATGATGGCTAAACAATATGCTGCTAAACAACCAAGAGATCACTGAAGAAAAGAGGAAATTAAAAAAAAAAATGCCTAGAAAAAAAATGGCAATGAAAACACAGCAACCCAAAACTGAAGTATAAAGAAAAAGCATTTATAAAATGGAAGTTTATAGCAATAAAATCCTACCTCAAGAAACAAGAAAAATATCAAATAAACGACCTAACCTCACACCTAAAGTAGTTAGAGAAAGAAGAAGAACAACAACAAAATAACCCCACAAAGTTAGCAGAAGGAAAGAAATCATAAAGATCAGATCAGAAATAATTAAAAAAGAAAGTAAGGAAACAATAGCAGATCAATAAAACTAAAGCAATCAGAGAAGGGAAAGCCATAAAAGGAATCCAAATCAGAAAAGAAGAAAAACTGTCACTGTTTGCATATGACATGATACTATACATAAAGAATCCTAAAGATGCTAACAGAAAAATAGAGCTAATCAATGAATTTGGTGAAGTAGCAGGACACAAAATTACTGCACAGAAATCTCTCGCATTCCTATACATTAATGATGAAAAATCTGAAAGAGAAATTAAGGAAACAATCCCATTTATCATTGCAACAAAAGAATAATATACCTAGGAATAAGTATATCTAAGGAGGCAAAAGACCTGTATGCAGAAAAATATGACATTGATGAAAGAAATCAAAGATGATATAAACGGATGGAGACATATTCCATGTTCTTGGATTAGAAGAATCAACATTGTGAAAATGACTGTACTAGTCAAAGCAAGCTACAGATTCAATGAACTCCCTATCAAATTACCAATGGCATTTTTCACAGAAGTAGAACAAAAAATTTTACAATCTGTATGGAAACACAAAAGACCATGAATAGCCAAAGCAATATTGCAAAAGGAAAACAGAGCTGGAGGAATCAGGCTCCCTGACTTCAGACTATACTACAAAATTCCAGTAATCAAGACAGTATGGTACTGGTACAAAAACAGAAATATAGATCAGTGGAACAGGATAGAAAGCACAGAGATAAACCCACACACATATAATCACCTTATCTTTGACAAAGGAGGCAAGAATATACAATGGAGAAAAGACAACCTCTTCAATAAGTGGTGTTGGGCAAACAGGACAGCTACATGTAAAAGAATGAAATTAGAATACTTCCTAACACCATACACAAAAATAAAATCAGAATGGATCAAAGACTTAAAGTTAAGGCTAGACACTATAAAACTCTTAGAGAAAAACATACGCAGAACACTCTATGACATAAATCACAGCAAGATCCTTCTTGACCCACCTCCTAGAGAAATGGAAATAAAAACAAAAATAAACAAATGGGACCTAATGAAACTTCAAAGCTTTTGCACAGCAAAGGAAACCATAAACAAGACCAAGAGACAACCCTCAGAATGGGAGGAAATATTTGCAAATGAAGCAACTGACAAAGGATTAACCTCCACAATTTACCAGCAGCTCATGTAGCTCAATATTAAAAACAAACAAAAAACCTAATCCAAAAATGGTCAGAAGACCTAAATAGACATTTCTCCAAAGTAGACATACAGATTACCAACAAACACATGAAAGGATGCTCAACATCACTAATCATTAGAGAAATGCAAATCAAAATCACAATGAGGTAGCATCTCACACCAGTCAGAATGGCCATCATCAAAGAATCTAGAAACAATAAATGCTGGAGAGGGTGTGGAGAAAAGGGATCTTCCTGCCCTGTTTGTGGGAATAACAATTGATACAGCCACTATGGAGAACAGTATGGAGGTTCCTTAAAAAACTAAAAATAGAAATACCTATGACCCAGCAATCCCACTACTGGGCATATACCCAGAGAAAACCATAATTCAAAAAACTACATGTACCCCAATGTCCATTGCCACACTATTTACAATAGCCTGGACATGAAAGCAACCTAAATGTCCATTGACAGATGAATAGATAAAGAAGATGTAGCACATATATATATATATATATATAATGGAATATTACTCAGCCGTAAAAGGGAATGATATTGAGTTATTTGTAATGAGGTTGACGGACCTAGAGTCTGTAATACAGAGTGAAGTAAGTCAGAAAGAGAAAAACAAATACCAGATGCTAATGTACATATATGGAATGTAAAACAAAAGGTACTGATGAACCTAGTGGCAGGGCAGGAACAAAGATGCAGGCATAGAGAACACACCTGAGGACACAGAGGGGGAAGGGGAAGATGGGACAAAGTGAGAGAGTAGCATCAATATGTATGTGTGTGTGTATATATATATATATATATATATATATATATATATATACACTACCTAATGTAAAATAGATGGCTAGTGGGAAGACACTGCGTCACACAAGGAGATCACCTCGATGCTTTGTGATGACCTAGAGGGGTGGGAAATGGAGGGTGAGAGGGAGGCTCAAGAGGGAGGGGATATGGGGATATATGTATACATATAGCTGACTCACTTTGCTGTACAGCAGAAAGTAACACAGCATTGTAAAGCAATTATACTCCAATAAAGATATAAAAACAAACAAACAAAAAAACTAAAGAAAACTCTCTTAAACTCACACCAAACAGTTCCATCTTATGCATTTTATGGCATTGAAAAATGATTACTTTTTCTAATTAATAAAAAAATGAAAATTAAAGTAAAAAAAACAGAAACTATGCCTCTGCACTTATTATATAACGGTATTTACTTTTTTATATTGAAACCTTGGATATTATTCTTAATATATGCCATGCAATGTTCTAAGTACTTACAAATATTAGCTCATAAAATCCTATGAAATAGGTAATATAGGTAGAAAGGTCAAATGTTAGTAATTGTTGTGGTTAGTTTTACTCATGGAACTTAAAATATAATTGAGTAAAATGCTATGAAACCACATTTTGTTTTCATTTAAACCTTGAAATGTTGAAGATGAGATGTCTAAGATAAAACTTGAATTTCCTCGCCCTGGAGAGAATCATGCTTTCTTTGCCATGGCATTTCACCAATCATAGAAAGTAGCTGCTGTTTTTTATAATTTTCTTTGTTTTTCCACTAGTAAGATATTGATTTAGGTGACAGAATTTTCTTCCTCTTTAAATCAGAAAGAACAGAATCCTGGGCTTCCCTGGTGGCGCAGTGGTTGACAGTACACCTGCCGATGCAGGGAACACGGGTTCGTGTCCCGGTCCGGGAAGATCCCACGTGCCGCAGAGCAGCTAGGCCCGTGAGCCTTGGCCACTGAGCCTGCGCGTCCGGAGCCTGTGATCCTCAACAGGAGAGGCCACAACAGTGAGAGGCCCGCGTACCGCAAAAAAAAAAAAAAAGAAAAGAAAAAGAAAGAAAGAAAGAACAGAATCCTTATGTGAACTATAAGGTTTATATAGAGAGATGACATAAAGGGTCGAAAAGCTGCCTTAGATTTTGAGAGCTATGATGTTTGCTCTGTGGATTAACCTGGTTAATGCTCAAAATTTAGTGTCCCTGCTGAGTTTCACATGCTGATATCAGTATGAGATACAGTCTCTAAAGCTGACTTTTTTTTATTATGGCCTTAGCCATTATAAACCTGATACAAAAAAAAAAAGTGGCTTTAGGATTATTTTCGAATTTAATTTCTTTCCCCAAGGTATTTTCTTTCCCCAAGGTAATTTCTTTCCTCTTTCATTTAACATGTGCTTATGAATATGTTTTATCTGTTCAATAATGGGGTGAAAAATATTTTAATATAACAAATATATTTTAACTAGTTTTCTGGTCTCAAAGCCAGAGTTTAGAAGAGAAGACTGTGGATTAAAAAACATTAGAAGATTATCTGAGAAAATAATGTGAACTCAGTTAATATGATACAGGTATACACAGAAAGGAGCTCATTAAGAATGGAAAGTTATTAATTAACATCTACTAGGCACTTGGCATAAAGTGTATAAGACATTTATACTAAAAATTAATAATAAGACTGACCTCTGGCTTTGAGAAATTTAAATATTGGCATGTACATTAAATTGAAGTTAATGTTCCTAAAACATTTCCTCCCCGATAATACACATGCTATTGTACCTGGGTAGGAGTTGTCAACAATTATTTACTCTCTAAAACAGATCAGAAAGCATTCATAATCCCTAGCAAGGACTTTTTCTCTTGCCCTAATAAAATGCAATTTTATCCAGAACTCTAGCCAAGGGAATGGGTATTCCACCCCAGGCCTGAATTTGTGAATCATTTCACTACTGCTAATCATGCTTCTTCCTCTAGCTTCCCATTCATCCAGATACTCAAATCAAAACTCAAAATTTACCCTGGATTCCTCTCTTGCCTTGAGTATTCTATTAACACAATTTGTTAGCTCTGACTTCAAAATGAATCCTGATTTCATCTGTGAGTCACTACCTCCAGTTCTCATACCTTAGTAGACAGCACCAGTGTGTATTCTCTGGGCTACCAGAAGAGCTACCACACTGGATGCTCTATTATTGCTCTTGTCTCCCACACTCAATAATTAATGTTCCACATGTCATTTAAAACAATCCTTTTTTGGTAGATCTTTAAGATATTTAATGTTGAATCCAATACCTTTAACAAGAGCAATGGGACTCTGCATGATCTATCCTCTATTTACCTCTCCCTCCTCATCTGTAACCACTCACCTTTCCCTAGCCCGATATGGTCTAGTAACAATACAATTTCTTGGTTTGTCAGGTATGTCAAGCTTTTTCCTCCATTTGAGTTTTCCTCCAGCTGTTCCCTTTGCCTGGAATGTTCCTGCTTCACCCTTTCTCATGGATGGCTGTTTCCTATCATTCAAGCCTCTACTCAACTCAACTGTGGCCTCCTGCACAGGTGCTCCCTGACCATCCAACTCTTACCACTCTACCTGATTTGTTTTCCTCATAGCATTTATTGCTGTCTGAAATTTAAATTTTTTTCTTTTTATATTATTATATTTGTCACTTTCAAGTAGGTATTCTGTTGGTCTTATTTGTTGCTATAACACCAGCATCTAAAGGTAAACAGCTTTTATAGTACGTTAAAGATTGAAAAACTAAATAAACACTGATTAAGAGACAAATCAGCCATCAACTCACTTGGGAGACTATGGTAACTTGCAATGAAATAAAGAAAGTTGGTTTTGAACCTCAGGCCACAAAATTCAAAATATCTATTTCTAGATAGGTTTTCACAATATATTCTATTACATTCTAAATGGGAAGGGAAGAAAACACTGAATCTATTGTTCAACTTTCACATCATTATTGTTTAGTTTTAAATTCCGTATAATTGCTTATCCCTATAAAGAAAACTAAAGTTGCCAGATTCATTGAATATGAATACAGACACCAAGTAAAATTTGAATTCATATAAACAACAGATGTTGTTTATTATAAGTATACCCAAACATTGCATGGTGCATGTGTACCAAAATTGTTCATTAATTATCATAAATAATTATTTCATAAATTATTTTGTTTATGAAATTCCAATTTAACTGGATATTCACTATTTTATCTGGCAACCCTATTATAAACACACTTTTAAAACTGATATGCTTCTATGGAATTCATTCTTTACACAAAAATCTCTGAGTATGTAGCCTGCATAACTAAGAAATCTCTGGATTAGAAAACATATGGTAAAAGCACAATCTTTGCCATTAAGGACCTCACATGCTAGTCAGGAATGTTTACAAAATGTCAAGGTGACTCAAATATTTCATGCCTTCTAAATGTGCTAAGTACTTTGCAAAGAAAATAAAGAGTGGTTGTAATTTTAATGGGATTTTCAGGAGTGAACACCATGAATGTGTAGAAAAATTAGGAAAGCCTTCTTGGATAACACAGAATTTTAAAATGATTTTTTAAAATAATGAACACAATTTGACAAAGATAAGAGTGGCAGTTTTAGGCACAACATTAATACAGGAATATTGCACATGGTATATTTGTACAACAGGTTCTTTTGGAAAGAGGTTTAGGTTGTATAACACTGGAGATGTAAGTCTGGGAACAGTAATAAGAACCAAATTGTTAGGCCTCTTAATGATAGGTGTAGAAGTGTGAAATTTGGCATTGGGACAATTAGCATCTACCAGAAATTTTCTGTAAATTGAAAGCAAATGATAACATATTAGGAAACTTCTGATGGTAATGTTTAGAGATTAATTGTAGAATAGGAAAAGATAAAACAAGCTACTTCAATAATTTTAGCCTGAGATAAATGGAGGGTGATAGTAGGAAGTTTATATTGTATGATGCATTAGTGGTGGAGGTCAATTCCACCTAGGGATTGAGAAAGAGAACAAGAAAGAGTTATTTCCAAAGCTTTGCACTTAGTGGATCAAAAGAATTATAGTGCCACCTACAGATGTGAGATATCTAATTTTGGAGGAAAAATAATCAGTCCAATTTTAGTTAATTTGAATTTAATAATATTTGGTGTGTGGGCCAGAAATGTTGAGGTCTTCTTTTTTCACATGCAGCCAAAGTAGTGAAATTAGGTATCTCCTCTAATGCAGACAATGTAATGCAGAGTTAAAAACTGAGTTCAATGCAGTACCCAGCAATGGAGAAGAAGGAAGGAAAAGAAGCCAGTAGAAGATGCAGTGCCTAGGAGTAAATGGGTGTATACATTGGAAATATAAGCAATAATAGTCAAACTTTTAGAGGGTCAGTGACCCATTAAGGAAACCTATAAAAGCTATACAACTCTCCCCAGGAAAAAAAATGTGTAAATGTTTACACATGAAAATCTTGTACATGCATTTTATGTGTCTACTGACATCTATAATTCTTTTCACAAATGAAGGGTCATTCCCTACTCTAGAAAGAGCTGAGTAAAAACGTAGAGGAAGATCCTTCAAGAAAACAGAAGTGAATGGGGCTAAGAGTAACAATTGGAAAAAATACCACTCCTTTGAGAAATGGGTTAGAAGCAGGATATGGACTTGAGGCTACAAATTAAGATCAAAAGAAACAAATGGAATGTCAGACATACAAATAAATAAACAAATAAATGTGTAAAATATCCCAACATTCAGATCCTGAGGAACAAAATGAAATTAGTCGGGAATCAAGTAAGGCAGTTCCTTGATATCAGGCAAAGATTCAAAAGTCTAAGGGAAACCCGATCTTGAGCTTTAGGTGAGGCTGTGAATATCTCAGAGTCAAGTGTGCAACCAGAAAAGTAAAAGCATGTGTCACATGCCTGATGTGCGTCTGAGATGGATTTTGCTGGGGTGATGCAGTCTTTTATGGCAGTAGAATCCACATGCTGACTTCCAAAGCAAAAAGAAAAGTGGTGCTCCACCATAGAGGAGGTTAAGCCAAGATTAAACTTTACTCCTCAAAGTCCCAGAAGATATGTGAATATAAAATGTAATTTTCTATGGATATATGTTGGCCTTGGGGGAAATAATACAAATGTGATTATCTCCTTTCATAAAGATAAGAACAAAAGATTGTAGCAGCCTTCCTTGGGGATTGAATGAAGTAGATGTGAAGATGATCAGATGATTGCTTATTGCATGGAGCACATAATTTAGCTCTTAAGCTGTCTTTTATTTATCATCTCATTTTATAGTACACACTTATTAGAGGCAGGTATCATATAAATAGTTTGAAAAATTATCCCTGTAGTACCTAGAAGTCATGCACATATAATAAATTATGTTCAATAAATATGGAATTATTAACATAATTGAATGATAAGTTAATTATTATTTATTAACTATGACCCAGATTGTCATTATTTTACTAATTGATGATTTGCTTGAAATATTTTCAGAAATACATTCAAATAACCGAGATTTAAGAAGGAAAATCCAACATTAAAACATAGTTCCAAAATAAAAATTAAAAAATCATTTTGTAAACCTTCAAAATTGAGGATACATTTGTGGAATTATATTTGTTTTAATCAAATTTTATAGCCAAACATGTTTAATATTCTATTTATAAAAGACATATTAATTTTATTTCAAGCAGAAGAAAACAATATCATGTACTTCAATATCATCAAAATATAACAATTCTCAGATTTTTTATTGTTGGTAAAATTGCATTAAGTATTTAAAAAGAAATTCACTCCTTTTTGCTGATCTGAGATGAAAATGGTTTATAATGGACATAGACTTACCATGCTACTGGGATAAAAAGTAATTACTCCCCATAGTTCCTGTGAATTTTTAATGTGAAAATCACATTTATGTGATCATGAAGGGAAATAATTATTTTCTTTACAGAGAATAACTTATGATTGAAAGGAAAATTCTGATCTCTTATATTAGTCTTTCTTTTAAAATTGCTAAGGTCACTTTAACTAAGGGGCGTCTCAGCCAGTAGCAGTGGTATGCTTCACATTCAGTAGTTTTTTACTTCTTTTTTACTTCAGCACTCTCATAATTTGCCTAAAGTGATGAGAAAAAAAATGAATAAAGTAATAGTTTAACTCTCACTTTCCTGAAACCAGGCATTCCTAGCTTAAGCAGACTTCATAGGATATATATGGCATTATCTGCTTGGGCACTCTGTGTGTCAAAACCAGCACAAAACTTCCTGATAGTTGCTATGGTGATTGCCTTTTTAAAAAAAGTGAGTTACAGATTAAAAAACTTCATAAAACATACATACATGGTTAGCACATAAACTGCAGGTGCCTGCAGCTATAACAATTTAAACACCACTTTCTGAAACATTTTTAAAAACTTCACTTCTGAAAAGCACATCTAATAATAAACCCAAGTTGCTTGCCCCCCTTGTCTGTTAAGGTCAATGCATTTCCCTCAGGGGAGAATCATCCTTGCCAGGTTCCAAAGGAAATTATAAACAGAAAGCAAGAAAGGCTGCACAAGCGAAGTTGTCATACCTTCTCAGACTCTGAGGGCTCCCTACCTTCCACTATCTCCCGAGGGCAATACAGGAACACTGTCCCTCTGCATTTTCAGGTGCCACTTAGAAATGTAGAAGCATTTCTGTATTTCAAGAATTGAATACTTGGTCTGATGATATGCAAAAATTGTGAGTTATTCTAGAAGTACTTATGTATCACTTTATTGCTTGAATCTTCATAAACATTGTATTAAGTGTTAATTGTATCAATCTTTTACATTAGAGAGCCAAAAATTTGTGACAACTTTGTATCAATTTTTGTTTTTTTCTAAATTTTTAAAAAAATTATTTATTTTTGGCTGTGTTTGTTGGGTCTTTGTTGCTGTGCACAGGCTTTCTGTAGTTGCAGCAAGTGGGCGCTACTGTTTGTTGTGGTGCACAGGCTTCTCATCATGGTGGCTTCTCTTGTTGCAGAGCACTGGCTCTAGGTGCATAGGCTTCAGTAGTTGTGGTGCGTGGGCTTCAGTAGTTGTGGCATGCATGTTCAGTAGTTGTGGTTTGCAGGTTCTAGAGTGCAGGCTTTGTTGTTGTGGTGCACAGGCTTAGTTGCTCCATGGCATGTGGGATATTCCCAGACCAGGGCTTGAACCCATGTCCCCTGCATTGGCAGGTGGATTCTTAATTGCTGCACCACCAGGGAAGCCCTTAGTTTGTATTTAAAATAGAAAAATATAAAATAAATAAATGTATATATATATATATATATATATTAGAAGGGTTGGACTTTGTAATGCACTTTTATGGCTATACATTGACTTTTGTGTTCTTTTACATTTTCTTTTCTGTATTTCTCTCTCTACCTACACCAAATCTTGCACAAAGTGTACATATGTTATTCATTCTTCTGCACTAACTCCATACAATATTACATTGCTTATAAAACAGAACTCTGTTGCATTTCTCTTATCTGGACTTTCTTTGGCAGAAAATTACTCCACTGTTTCTTCTAGTGAGTTATCTTGTTTCTGCCAATCTTTACTCTATTCACATTTTCTAAGGTGAAAAGAACTAGTGTGAAATTCAGAGACATCACCTGCTGAGGGTTGGCAGTCTTACTCTCTTAACATCATGGATCTTAGATGTATATATAAATCCTATAATTTCAACTTTTATCAAAAATGAATTAAACTAAAAATATATACTAGTCATATCATTTTAAAAATGTAGTCAATAGCAGCCTTTACTATCTTATGACAGTATCTATTCTCTATATTTCATACCTCCCTGATTGCCTCACACTTTGTCCCAAACTTACCTTACAAAATCACTGTGAAGACTAAACATGACTATATATGTGAGGAATATTCTTCCACTTGTAAATTATTTAAAATTGCTATCCACATGTTCTTAGGTGGTACAGATAAAATGCAGAGAAATGGGGTAAATGTGGAAATGCCATGGCCAAATCACCCTTAAAAACATTTGCTGCTCATCTATAGCATACTGCTGCCATTACTAACATCATTTCAATAATCAATGAACTATGATGCTACCTAGTTTAAAAAAATAAGTGATTATTTGCATTTTCGTATGCTGAAACCTTTCTCTTAGGGCAAGAACACGCAGGTTCCATGAAAGGAGGGCTCAAGTGTGAGTTATGAAATCTGGATTGTTCAGTAGTAAGGATTGTTTCAATTTCATCACTTCATATATATTGCCATAATTAACACACTGATGAAGATGTCTAATTTTTGTAATAGCTCTTTCCAGCACAAATGTCTTTTTTATGTGAATTCAGATGTAGCCAACCTTTAAAAATGTTAACGTGTTGCAAGCATTTTGAGATCCCCAGGTGAAAGTACCAAACCATACATCTGTGCTCCAAATGTATTTTAATTATAAACACAGCTTTATAGAACTTAAGAAAATAATTTCCTTAATGGTCAGTGTTAGTACAAATTTGGTATATACCAATATTCCTGATGTTAAATCAGTTGTGAAAATGGAGCAGAAGTCCTCTGGTTTCTCAACTATCTATGTCTACATCTTTCTTTGAGAAAGGAATCATTTGTGACATATTAGGGTTGTTCACATAACTTTACCAAAAAAATGGCATATTCACAATTCACTTTTTTTTTTTATTCATTCTTATTCCCAGGATGAGCCATCAGAGCAAAAAGTTGGCGGTTCAATATTATCTTGTCTCCTATTTTTGTATGTCCTGTTAAAAACAAATGTCCTTAATTGACTTGTGATAGTAGCAAATTAATTCTAGAATGTCAGTACTATCTAAGAAGAGATGGCTGTGTGGATCCCATTCCTCTTAGACTCACTCAGAGCTACAGCTGTCCAGGGTTACATGTAATATCTGTAGCCCTATTTTCTGTTAGCTGGCTATTTTGATGATGAATATGTGTGCAGGTAACTCTTCTCTGAGAATTTAGTTTCTTTTGAATGTCCTCTATTTTGAATGTACAGTCCTCTGTATCTTCACAGAATACTAATAGGTTTTATTCAAAAGGTGACCCCATGAAAAGATTCAAAATGTCTCTATTGATGATTGCTCCCTTTTTCTCTATCTGACTTGGATCTGATATGTAGAGCTGGAGACTGTAAAATAGCATATTGTGAATTAAAACAACCTTATACACTCCAAGTCGATTTTGCTTTTTTCCCCTCAAAATCATGTATACAATTTCTAGTGGCCCTTGCTTGAAGAATGAGAGCACAATTTTACACAAACAATAAAAAAGTAGTGAATAAATGTCTTGGTGGGAATTCTTTTGAGAAGCTATATGCTTTTAAGATTGCAAATATATAAAAATATTATTTTTCTCCTCTATAAATATAAGATCTATGAAATTAACAAATAAAAATTTAAACATGTTAGTAACTAATACATAATACTGATCATAGCTTAAAATTGATGAAATTACATGTGATTATGTAAATTATATAATGTTCTATATATGATATGCCTGAATAGCCCTGTTGTAACAAATTATATGTATAAAAAATCAAATCATATTTCAAGTATAAAACATAAATGTATAAATAGTATCATAGTTAGAGAAAATGCCCTGGGCCTTTTTCTCCCAGATTTGGATTCTATTCACTAGAACTTCAAATACAGATATCTCTGATTAAAATTTTTTAAAACTACTAATTTGCATATCTGACCTGTACTGGATTTTTATTCAGTTGCCTAATCAACATATTTATCTTACTTTAATTTCATAAAATCAGCCCCATTCTATTATCTTACTTTGTTTGTTCTTCTAGGATTCTAAGAAAGCTGTCAGTGAAAGAAAATACATATCTTTATTTTTTATAAATAAATTGTCTACCATTTCTTCTAGACTGATCCTTCCATAAAACAATATATTAGTTTTTCTTTTTGAAGCTACATTGTTTTCGTTGAAGTGGCCATTTACATAATTAACTTAGCATGCAGAAGTCATTTAGACTTTCAACCCCACAAAGTGGATTTTTCTTTTTTTTTTTTTTCATTCCTATTTATTGGTTTAGGCACTTGTGAATTGAAGAGAGTCCAGGCAATGACTTTCAGGGACATAGAATTACAAATTCGATAGTAGGTAAGTTGCTTATGCCTTATAAGTAAACTCAGAGTTCCTACCATAACAGATAGCTAATTGGCACCTATCAATCTGTCACACTGAAAAATTTTTTTTTTAAAAAATATGAATATTTTGACAAACATTTGAATTTGGATATTCATGGAAAAATTTGTATAACTGACATATCAACTATGGTCTCCCCAGAAAGTACTATGAATTTGTAAGTATCTACAGGCAATTATACTATTCAGTATTTACTGTTTCCTAACTAGGAACAATCCATACACATAATTTGAGAAGAAATGTGAGTTGATTAAATTCATGAACTGAAAGTGGACATGGTCACTCCATTCAGTGGATGAAACTCAACTCTGGGACTGTTGTAGATTAGAGAGAGACAGTGTCTCTTCAGGGACATGAACCATGGAATCAAATTGTGGTTGCTGATTGAACTGTCTGGGTGACTCATAGATGCCCACAGAAAGGACCTCCACACTGATGAGACAACTGGCATCAGGCTCTTAACAGTGTCTGCATTGCTTGGACTACCAGATTTTTGCATAAATCCACCACACCAGTCATGACAACATGCTCACATTGTGAACTAGGCACTAAAAAATACTCAAAGCAAGCCAAAGCAAACCAAAACAAAACAGACTCTGTTTCTGATGCAGAGGATATAATTGCATGCCAAATCTGTAATTCCCACCAAAAACTGCAAGATGGGAAAGGAAACATCCTATGGATCATGGTCTCCTCTTAATTCTGACAGATTGACTACATCTGGCTATTGACGAGCATTGGTGCCATCTGTGGCATTTCCAGTATTGATTTTTACCCAGTTTCTGTTTCTCTTCCTGCCATACTGATAGGGCCATTGCAGTTAATATGGGTCATGTGTTCAGCATTCCAGACTGATGGCAGTTTTTCAATCTGTGACTTTTATGGCAGAAACTACTCAAAAAGCTGATAGTCTACCTCTACTTTTCTCATGTCCTCCTGGTACACACATCTTAATAAGGCAGTTTGGTCATTAAATGCAACTATTCCCAGGAAGGGATGACTTTCTCTTGTCTACTTAAGTACTGAGATGGACAAAGTGGAGGCCGCAGGGGATGTTATATAGACGTTTTTTGAATATTCAAGATTCTACCTTAAATATTCCTGGTCTTCAAGCATCTTTCTTTTCCCTAGTGGACATCCAGAGAGTCTGGGCTGGTATTCAGTCTGAGTGGTAACCAGACTAAAGGGGAATTAGGCATTCAAATTTAATTCTGATCCATCCACCTGAGTTTGTGAATTGACATGATTTTAGATCACAAAGATAAGGACTACTGCCTTGAATACACTACCCTGGGAGAGCCACTCAACAACAACAATAACAATAACAGAGGTAGATTAGGTAGTTATGATATATTCACCCCTATTGAAACCAAAGTATTCCCAGAAGATGGTAGTTAAGTGAACTCTGAAATCAAGGAAGAATTTATCATTTCTCTATTTACACATCTGAATTTTAAACAGGCAATTTTAATAGAAAATACAAATGGATAGCTGCTAAAAGGTCTTGATCTATTTTATACTGTTTTCATATCCATCCAAGTTCAACTGTCCATGCATATGTTTAAAGTTTTCTTAGTAATCCATTCATTCTGATTTTTCTAACCAAGTTTTGACAATTTTACATCTCTTGAGGATATAACTAATTCATTTAGATAAAATAATTTTGAATTGTAATTTCTTAGAGCAATTCTAAGTTATTTAGTGAAACCTTGTCTTTTGTTATGAGAGATGGATAAGTCCTTAGCTAGATTTTGCAAATCTGACCTTCACCAAATTTCTAAAATAGAGAACTAATGGAGCTGGGCATTTTCTCCACCCAGGATAAACATTAGGAGAAATACTGACCAGTGACAGGGGAGTTTTTAGATAGAGGTGGTCATGGAAAGGGCAAAAAAGTTTGGAAAAAGGTACAGGAGGAGGGAGAGCACAGTAAGAGGGAAGAGGAAGTCCATGTAAAAGAGTACAGTAGGGATATCAATTTGCAGTTAGGCTGGAAGAGGGAGAGGAAATTATTCTACATTTTTATTAGCCTTTTCTAAATAAATTCTTAATGGAAGTAATTTTAGGGTTTTCATATTTTTTTGCAGTTTCTTCATACCAACCAAAAAATGCTGACCATTGAATACTTAGAATCTTTGAATCCTTTTATTCTAAGGTATCACACAGAGTGCTTATTTATGTACCAAATTTAGTAACACAGTGTGATTTGTAAAGTAATGTTTGCACATGTAAGAAGGTAAGCAACGAACTGGAGACATGTTGAATGACAGATGATTGCTCATACTCAAACGACAAGAATGAACAAGAGACAGTCACATACAGAGAGTCTTGTCCCTGTGCTCCTGCATCATCTATGAGATTCCTGAGCAGTGAAACAAAATGAATCAAAGATTGTCCCAAACACACTTAAGGCAGAAGAATAAAGGCTTATGTGGTACATCAGTGTAAAAAGAGAAGGGCACTAGTTTGTTAGGAACAGAATTTACTCAGGTGTGTAGTCAATGGAACTCTGAGGAGGGGAGCCATCAAGGACTACTTGACAGGATCTGTCCCCTTTGAGTGTCCTGGGCTGAGCAGAAGGCGTCCAGTCCTGATTCAAGGCACAACACATGAAACTGAAGAAAATCAACTAGCGTATCATTAAGCATAGATCTTTATTTAAAATCCCAGGCATGAGAAGGTTCTGAAAGAATGTTTTTGTTTTTGTTGGGGGAGAGGCTTTTTCTAGAAAAGTGAGTTGAAAATTCAGTTTGCTTCAGAAATAGAGGGCTAAAAAATGGATTCTGAAAATGAAGAAACTGTTCTTGAGATTTTGTAGCCACCCAGTTGAGAAGCTTGGGTTTATCAGTGTGGGTGGGGAGGAGCAGTTTGGGGGACTAAGTTTTTCAGGGTCTCTTACATAATTTTTTTTAATAGTAGAGGCATGAGAATTAGAACCAGTTTTAAGGAATTGGATTTAGTTTAAATGTTCAGGGATGATTCAAAATAAATCATTTTTTAAAGCATTAATTCATTCTAACAAAGAAATCTCTTTGGAAAATATTCGGCTTACTTTTTTTTTCTTTCGTGATATTTATTTGCTTTGTTTTTTTTCTTTTACTTTTCTAGAACGCATTCTGTAATAGTAATTTCTCCTAGGTGCCGTAATATTTATATCTTACTCCTTCTGAGTGATCTCAGCTACTTCCAATACTTCAGCTAGTCTAAATCATTTTGAAATCTTTGTTCCTAGAATGTATTTTCTTCTCTCTTCTACCAGCAAAATCAGACTCATGCCTCAACATTTTTACTATAATTCTTTAGAGTGTTAAGCATACTAAATTGCTCTAAACTGTTTACATGTTCATCTTCATTTAACTGTCAACAATTTGAGAACAGCATTCATATTTTATCGGTCTAAGAGTTCCAACATTTAGCATGTATCTGAAACATAGAACATCTTTAACAAATATTGGTGATGATTAGTCTTTAAAAATTTAGTCAAATGCCATTTCCTCTATGAAAGCTTTAACTTGGTTGTTTCAGGAAGGATTCCTTTGGTAACAATCAAGTGATAACTTGATATAACACAGATCAAAACAGAAACAAAATACCAAGTAGCACAGGAGGGCATATGAACTTCAAGCAGCGGTGAATCAGGGGTTTGAATGTACTTATGACTCTCTGCACCTCACAACTCTTCTTTCTTCCTGTCTTCAGTCTTTTGTATGACTTCCTCTACACAGATTGATAACATGAGTTTCACAACACCCAAAACTTGTAAGTCCCAACTTCATATTAACAAGGGATTCAAGCTCACTCTCAGTAGTTCCAAGTTACAAAAAAAAAAAAAAATCCTAAAGAAGCATGTTAATTAACTTACATCAATCAAATGTTTACTTAGGAGCAGCTGTGTCCTGGGCATATAGATAGATAGATAGATAGATATAGATATAGATATAGATATAGATATAGATATAGATATAGATATATAGATATGTAAGGCCAACTGGCCTGAGGCAGGGGAACACAATCAGATTCACAGGTTGCATCAGACCGAAATTCTCCAGACCACCCAGTTCCAGAAACTGCCCTGGAGACATTCTGGACCACCCAGTTCCAGGAACTGACCTGGGGACTTTGAATCCAGCCCAGCCTTCCCGCCTTTTGAGGGGCGGGACCAACGGTTCCCCAGGATACCCGAAAAGACCACCAAATAAGGAATACCCTGCGCCCTCCTAGATTCACCACACCCCTTTCCCTTCTTCCCCTATAAAATCTTGCCCGACCCTCGCCCGGGTGTGACTTCTCTGGCCCCTTTCTCTTGGACCAGTGAACCTCGCCCGGGAGTGCTCCCTAATAAAGCTCACTTGAAGCTTTCCTCTGTTTTGTGGTGCCGTTTGTTAAGATCCGACCTTACTCTATATATATATATATATATATATATATATATATATGTTTTTAAAGTAATTATGTCGACCTCACTTCTCAAATACAATAATTTCTTTCCTATGGATTCATGTTGAAATTTCATTTTCTTTATTAAATCACTAATTATATTGCTTTGTAAGTTTCTCCTGTACATGATTATATTGCCTATAGTTTTATATTCCTTAAGTTCAAGTATATAAGCATGATACAATTTTTATTCATTATACTATATTACTGAGCACAAGTATACAAAATCAGATTCATTACTGTGTAAAAAAAGAGTTAACTCATCAGGTCTGGGTTGCCCAAGTCCCCCACATTCCAAAGACATGCTTGCCTTCAGGAAGGCTGGCCCTTAACCAGATCCTAGGAGATAACCTCCAAGCCTGGGGAATGTCCTGCCTGATAAGAATGTTTTGGGTTGCCTGAGGCCCTGGGCCATGCTAATTCTGTTTGATCTCTGTGGTGCTAGAGACTGAGTTGTGGGTACTGCATGCCTACGTGACTGATCCTCAATAAAAATCTTGGACACCAAGGACTAGGTGAGCTTCCCTGGCTGGCAATACTTCACAAGAGTTGGCACACATTGCTGTTGGGAGGATTGAGTGTATCTCCACACCACACTACTTGAAGGGAACACCTGGAAGCTTGTGCCTGATTTCTTCTGGACTTTGTCTATGTGTGTTTTCCCTTTGCTAATTTTCACTACATCCTTTCTCTGTAATAAATCATAAGAATGAATATAATGAATTTCTAAGCTCTGTCAATCCTTCTAGCAAGTCGTTGAGCTTGAGAGCTGTCCTTGGGAGCCCCAACACAATTATAAGCCTTTCTTAGTAAAGCTTACATATTAATTAGCTCACCCATGGACTAATTTTGTTTCTTTGTTTCTCTTTTATTTTGGTCCTCCATTAGTATTTTTTAATTTTATTTTTTAAATAAATTTTTAAATTTACAATAATTTTAGATTTACAGAAATGTCACAAACAGAGTACACAAAATTCCTGTATTCCCCTCACTTACTTTTTCTTAATGTTGATACCCTCCATCACATTTTTATGTTTGTAACAAAATGAAACACACATTGATGTATTATTATTAATTAAACTGAACACTTTATTCGGAATTCACAAGTTTTCCCCCAGTGTTCCTTTTCTGTTCTAGAATTTCATCCAGGTACCACATTACATTTAACTATTATGTTTTCCTAACTGCATCTCCTCTATTCAATTTCTCAGGCTTCCCTTACCCTTAATGACCTTGATTGTTTTGTGGAATACAGTTTTAGATTTAAATAATGTTACTCAATATTATGGACTAAATTGTGCCCTTCAAATTCGCATGTTGAAGCTTTAACCTCCTATGCAACTTTACATGGTAATAGGGCTTTGAATTGGGTAATTAAGATTAAATGAGGTCATAAGCGTGGGGCCCTATTTTGATTGGATTTGTGTCCTTATAAGAAGAGGATCAGACACCAGAGCTTGCTCTCTCTGTGTTCTCCCACAGAGGAAAGACTATGTGAGGACACGGTGGCCATCTGCAAGCCAGGAAGAGAAATCTCACCAGAATCTACCCTGTGGACATGTAGATCTTGGACTTCCAGCCTCCAGAATTGTCAGAAAATAAATGTTTATTATTTAAGTCATGGAGCCTGTGGTATTTTGTATTGGTAGCCTGAGTGGACTAATCCACTCAATTTAGGTTTGTCTGCTGTTTTTCTCATAATTAGATTGAGTTCACTGGGTTTTAAGAGGAAAATCACAGAGGTGAAATGTCTTTTCCTTACATCATATCAAGGGTACATACTATCAACATGACATAATTGATTATGTTAACCTTGATCACCCGGCAGAGTTAGTATTTGCCAGGTTTCTTCATTGTAAATTTACTTTCTCCCCTCCTCTCTCTTCTACACTCTACTCTTTGGCAGCAAGTTCACTAAGTACATCCCACATTCAAGTTGTTGGGAGATTTTTAGCTCCCCTCCTGGAGGGAGGAGTAGCTACATAAATTATTTGGAATCTTCTATACAGGAGATACAGTTATTCTTTCCAATTTATTTAACTAATCAACTGTTCATCTAGATATGAATGGACTTATTTTCTACTTTGCATTATAATCCATTTCTACATTATACATTTTGACACTCAAATTATTTATCTTTGGCCATATCTTTGGCCAACACTTATCTTAAAACTTAGGATCGATAGTGAAACCAAGCAGGACCCTATGGGGCTCCTGGGTATGGAAGGCTTTCTGTGCCCCCCCATTCCTTGTTTGCTGGAAACAGACTCCAGCCTCCATGACCTTCCCTGAGTCCCAAAAGAGTAGGTTCAAACAGTTGCTAGTCCAGGAAGGGAGGGAATGCAGAGACAAGGGAGGAGCAACCAAGAAATAATAGTGCAGCCTTGGGGCAGGGCCCTGGTTCCACCTCAAGGAATACACATAACAATATCTTTGAGCTCTTTACAGAACAAAACACTCAGCAAATGCAGTTAGCATTCTTCTTTCCAGAGAAGACCACCTGAGGCCAAATTAAAGGAACCAGAGAAGCTCATCAAGAGATTACCTGAGCCCAGATTAAAGGAGTGCAGACGCTGTACACACCCTAATCTTATCAGCAACTCTGCCCTTGAACCACTGTTATAAAACTCCTTACCAAATCCTCACAGGTTGGGGCACACAGTTTTCAAGGGCAGGAGCCCACTGTGTCCCCCTTTGCCTGGCAAAGCAATAAAGCTATTCCTGTCTACCCCACACAAAAATCTGCCTCTGAGATTCAATTCAGTGCCAGTGTACAGAGGCTGAGTTTTTGGCATCAACAGCCCCTAGTAGCCTATCAAATCACATAGTGCCTCCCACCAATCCATTTTCCTGCCTTTCACTAGTGTGTAACTACTATCTCAAATCCTGCTTTCATCATTCTCTCTCTCTCTTTTTTATATATCTTTTTTTTAAAATCTATATGTCTTCTTTAAATGACTTTTTGTTTACTTGAAAGATATAGCAATATGTATGAACATTTGGTAGTATTTTCCCCTTATCATATTGCTAGATTAATTCATGTGTTTGCATGTTATTGTCATTTATGAATTTTAATTATTAACTAATATTCTTTTATGTGACTAAAACAAGGTGTGAGTTAAGACATGACATATATTGAGAATCAAATCACATTTTGCTGAATCATTTGAATCAAATGAGAATTTCTTCAATATATAAGAATATCCACCAGAAAACACCCAAGGGAAATTATAACTAAAGCTTATATGAGATAAATAAAAGCAGATTTTTAAACAAAAATGTCATCTGTGCTGTTACCATATTATTCCTTCTAAAGTGATATCAGAAAAAAATGAGATTTTAAAAATTCTTTCAGTTATCTCTGAGTATTAAAATTCAAAATAAGCATTTGCATGGGTAATCTGTATTATCCTGTTTCTCTGTCAGTAGAAGTGAATGGTCTAAACTTCCCTTCTATACCATGTTTTTTAAAAGAAAATCTGTATTAATATTTTTTCAAATCAGAGTATAATAGTTGTCTGCAAAATAGTCATAAAGAATGCCATGACTAAAGTATGTCAGTGACAGAATTTAAATTGTTTACTTTAAAATGTATTATGTACAGGAAAGAATGAAGAGTCTTAGTTACAGATGTAGAGGTCACTTTCTTCTCTTTCCCTGTGGCTGCCTAGGCAGCACACACACATCTCACTTTCTTATCTTCATACAATGGGCCTGTTCAAGATTGTTCATATAGTGCGGTGCAAAGCCATTGCTTCTGTGTGACCTGAGTAGACAGTTTCCATAAGGATGGATAGAAGACTGCATCACCATCTTAGACATTGCTAGAGCTTTATTATCTGCTGCAGTCTAAAGAGGTGTACATATTGTATAATCAGTACACTTGATATTATGAGACTATATGAATTATTATTATTTTTTTGGCCATGCTGCCCAGCACATGGAATCTTAGTTTCCTGATCAGGGATCAAACCCACACTCCCTGCAGTGGAAGTGCAGAGTCTTAACCACTGGACCTCCAGGGAAGTCCTGAGACTATGTGAATTAATTTAAGAGAAATTTCATCATATAACTATTGACTTCCATAAGAATTTTGAGCAGTTTAGGATCAGCTACATTATGATGTAAAATATTGATTGATATGACAAATTTGAATAGAATCAAATGGTTAAGGAAAGATATGGAGGGAAGTATGAATGGTTGATAAGAAGAGAAGGTATAACATGGATAAACAGAATACAGTAACTTGAAAGTATGTCATTAGATAATATATCTTCCTTTTTTAAGTGATGAAGAAAGATGCTTTTATGATACTTTGCTATAACTTGTCTTCTCCAGAGTACTAAATAAGTAGAGACTACCCCCCAAAAAACATTATATAACTTCAGAAAAATGAAAAAAATTGAAAATCCACATGTACATTAGACCCTATTTAATACATCATTTATGTACTATTAAATGGAGTATTTGTAGAAAACAAAAAACAATCATCTGTTCTGATGTGGATATCAGACAAATCATCAGTATCAACAACTTATCAGTGTGTGTGTATTTTGTGTATTTGATAGAAAGGGGATATATCAACATTTGTAGATTAATTGGTATAATTCATGTACAGAAAACATCTATTTTAATATTTTTTCCAGCATTTCTATTAAATGGGTGCTATTATGTTCATGTAAAAATAAGGAAACTGTGGCTTTAGAGAGGTACCTGGCTGTAGATTAATAGATAGTAGAACAAAGATGTAAATTCAGGTTAATCATATTTCAAAGCCCATACCATTCTCAATATCTCCTTGCATAACTAACTTGATTTTCATGAAAAACCTGTGAGGCAGATCAGGAAACTGAAACTTGATAAATAGCATGCAAAGTAATGCAGAACATTTAAGTATTAAGAAGCAAAATTTGAACCCAGGTCCACCTTAGTCTTTACTGAAAAGCCACACCACAGATGGAATAAGATGGTGATATTAGGAAGAAGCAGTATAGGACAAATATACTTTGTTTTCTTTGATAACAAAGAAAAATAAAATCCAGAGCCTGAATAAGGAGAAAAGGGGGGAGGGTGGTATATTGCAGCTACTCTCAATTTCCATATGTTAGAAAGTACTACTGCATATATTATCAGCTATTTTATCCATAGATAAAGAGAACCCCTAACAACAAACCCTTTTTGTATTTAGGAAGTGAAATCCTTTTATAGCATTTAAGTGACAGCACATTTAGACAGAGCATTCTAAGGTATCATTTCAATTTTATTCAAATAAATATTTTCTGCATGCAAGAAATTGTTCCAGATATTTAGAGAGAAACAGAGGTGCATGTTTCAAAACTTATAATGGAAGAATATTCAGGCCTAGGAAGGCAACAGATGCTCTATGTAAATTAAAATGTGAGATATAATGTGATAAGGTACAAAAACACTTGTGAGCATAACAGAGCACTGAGAGTTTTATTATTATTATTCCCTAAGTCAGAGAAGTCTTCTTGGATTTGGGCCACTTGTCCACAGGAGCAACTTTGCCAAGTAGAGATGGAATAGAGGACATTCCAAGAAGAGCAAACAGGACAGACAGAACTGGAGAAAAGAAAATGTCTAGGGAAGAAAAAAAAGTTATTTCCCTGCTATTGTTGTGGAGTGTGTGTGTTTATGTGTGTGTTTGTGTGTGTGTGCAAATGAGTTAACTGGGAAGGATAGCAGGGCAAGATCTTGGAGGCATTGAGATTTTGTGATGAGGATTTATACTTTACTCTGTACATGTTCATTGAATTAAAGTTTTCAATTTTTATTTTCAAGAATTGAGCTATCTCTACTAAAAATCATGCTATTAGAAAATAAAAATGTATGTAATGTATAGCCTGTCACACTTACCAATGTTGAAGAGTATAGAACTTTTGGTATGAGGTGGACCCATTTGTGATACCATGCAAGATGATTTTACTGATACTACCTAACAAATACTAAATCATTCAGAAAAAAAATATTCTGCGTGAAAGTTTGTCATTTAACATGATAATCTAATCAATATAAAATGCCATGTAAATGAAACAGGTAAGCAAATTTTCAGAAGAACTATGTATTATCTGGATAAGAATTTGTTAACAAAATTCTGTAGCTATATTGATAAACCTGGCTTTGGAAACCTGCTGCTGATTCCACATCGCCAAGTATCAATTTTTTCCATTTTCAAAGGTGAACTTGATTCTAAATTACAAATAACATATTATTTTGTCCATTGTGTTTGCATCTCCATTAACTTTATATATCACTTCATTAGGGCTCACATACTGTACGATCTACCAGAGATGGGAGCAATATAAACTATCAATGTATTGTGGATAACTTTTTTGCAGACTGATGAGAATTGGGAATTGGGTTGATTCAAAGGTCAGAAACAATTTTGTTCCTTCAGTCAGGTGTTGCAGAAATGGTCAGAGAGGAAAGGTAGATGTTTTCTTTGTCTGGAAGTGGGCCCCAGAGGGCCTTGTAACACATTCAATGACTGAGCAGAAACCTCTCAGTAGACTATAAAAAGATTGAAGGTTTGAAATGAAATAATTTTTCATAAGTCCAAAATCAACGTGAAAATTCCAGGCTCCGAATAACATCTCTTAGAATTTTCATTGGCTGTACTTTTTTTTTTTTTTTTGCGGTATGCGGGCCTCTCACTGCTGTGGCCTCTCCCATTGCGGAGCACAGGCTCTGGACGCACAGGCTCAGCGGCCATGGCTCATGGGCGCAGCCGCTCTGCGGCATGTGGGATCTTCCCAGACTGGGACAAGAACCTGCGTCCCCTGCATTGGCAGGCGGACTCTCAACCACTGCGCCACTAGGGAAGCCCTGGCTGTACTTCTTATTAAACCATTGCACAGTATTTTCATGAGCGTCTCTTCCTTCCATTTAGCAGGATAGAATTTTATCCCTCAAGTCGTTTTGAATTTATCTGTAATGAAGCTAGTATATTCAAAACCCAAATATTCTAATGATTTTCCAGAGACATTTCTGAATGTTTTTTAAGATCACCCAGTTTCTTTTGGCTGAACACATATATATCTATAATAATCCAAGAAGTCCAACTATCACCATGACGTTATCCTGTCAAAAGGATAATAAGCCCCTCATTGCTTTCATTCATCCCATTTGGCAATGTTCCATGCTAATGAATTAATAAATAGGTCTTTTACCTGAATAGAAATCTTGGGGTGAGATATATTTTAGCAATATTTATCTAAAACATTTCCTGTAATGAAGAAGTTACATCATTTTTCTTAAGAAATGTCATACACATTTACTACCTAGATTACCATTTCTTATTATTCATCAATCCTTGAAGCTGTTTTCATCAATTCTTATTCAAACACTAGGTGGAGATCATGACTATTTATCATGATGAAGCTGAACTAGTTAAGTTGCCCAGCTTGGTCATCAGACGATAATGAAGATGGTTACTTGAAAACTTATTAAAAGCAGTATGAGCCATATGTGATCACATCTCTTTAATGTTCCACTTGTTTTGGTTTAGCATCTATTCATAAGTGCATCGTTAGCATTCAGAAGAAATTATCAAAAGATAATGACTGGAAAATAACCTTTTTAATGACTGCTGTTATATTTTTAAAGAATGATTCATTGGCCATAAAGCTTAAAAAGTCTACTGAATCATATATCACAGTGAACATGTACTTGCACATTAGCCAGTTTCCAGAAAATGCTCCCAAGGAATGTGGACTTCACCTGACAAGGAACCCAAGCTCATTACCACTAGAGTAATCAATAATCTCTGCTAATGTGTTCAGCTGGCGACACAAACCAGATCAATAAAGGCTGCCACATGCTTTCGTTTTAAGAAATGAAGCCTTTTAGTTCTTAATTAAGGGAAAGACCTCACATTCATAATGATGTTTGCAATGAATATTACCACAGAGGCCATGGGAATGAATCTGAGTTTTTCATTAAAGAACTGCATAGGGAAGGGGAAAAAACAAAACAAAACAAAAAAACACAACAAAAAGTTAAAAATAAGGGAGATTTGTTTATTGCTTCCTTAGCATTTAAAATGTACACCATAGAATATCGTGTTTCCCCTACAGCGAGAAAATGGCAAAGATTCAGTTTTAGAAGCACCATGGCAGAAAGCAAAAATTATTTGCTCAATAAATCTCTAAACAGCAACCAAGCAAGGCCATACCTTTCAATCAGAGAGGAGAGAATAAACTGCCTGGAGAGTTTACAAACAGAGATGACACAGAAAAGTGAAGGAACTTACAACACTAAGTAGGTATCGACTAGAGCCTAGCCCTAGAATTTAACACATTTCAATCTAGTCCAATATTCAATATTGTTTAGTTTTAAACATAATGTTAATATATTCATACTTATACATAATGTTCATATTCATAATGCAATATCATTTAGGGCCTTAACAGGATAGAGCCCCCAAGCAGTATTATAGTGAAGATATAGTTTACAAAATGTTTGATTTTTATTCAATAAAATTAATGAAGTAAACTGGACTAAACACCAACCCTGAGATACACCAATTTTTTAAAGCTAAAAGACAAATTAGCAGATGAGCAATATTATTGTTTCATTTCTTTCAAAAGTACCTTTATCACTAGTATCTTTGAGTATAAAAATCACAATGTTCTTGGAACATAACTACACAAATAAGAGGTACCTGAATGTTTTGTACTAATAAGGTAATGAGGACTCAGCTTTGCTCTGAGTCAATACCTGATCAATCTTCCTTGATATTTCCATATACTTATTTATTGATCCTGCCTGGGTATGATAGACCTCCTTGGATCAGGATAATTTCATCTATTCATTTATTCATAAGATGGAAAGTTCTGACTAAAGTCTTTATTTACAATTAATATTAGCTTGGATGTGCTGGGGAAAAATATGGTTATTTCTAAATGTTTTCTAACTAATTTTGGACATTTGCAATTTAAACAATGTTTTCTGCTTATAAGTGAGTTTAACTCATGAATAGATTGAAATAACCTCTTATGTTTTCCAAGTGTTTTTTTACTCCTTTTTACAGATTTAGATCAAATTCTGCCTTTGGACACCACCTTTTTATCTACATAAAAGATGACAGTTGTTTCAAATGCTTTGTATAGCTTTAAGATGTTTCAAAACCCTAACATGTTCTTCACATGAACCTTTTGCTCACACTGGTGTATTTTTAAACTGATTGGCCACATACTACATCTGTTGCCCAACTAGGTATCTAATCACTAGGGACTGTATAAGGAGAGAACTCAGGACAAATGGAAATAGAAACAGTAGCCTATGAGAGCTTCAGACCAGCAGAAAGTACTAACACATCTGTATGTTTATATAGATATATCTACAGGAGTTGGAAAATATTGACAATAAAAATCTTACTGAGATGAATTATAACTCCCATATTTTCACCTTTAAATAACAATGATAAGCCCTTAGTATTATACTTTAAAATATAGGTGTGTGTGTAAATGAGGTAGGGCATGGTGGAAGCAGGGGAAAGAAGAAAGGCGGGAAGGGAAGGAGGGGGAGAGACTGAGATGAGTACTTTAGTTACCATGTGACAATCTGGCTGGGTCTAGCCACACCACAGCAAAGTGGGTTTCTCTCAACTATTCCACATTTTTTGTTTGTGTTATTTTATTCCAGTTAATAACCATTCGTATCAGACTCAGTAATAGCCATTTTACATATATCAACTCATTTCATTTTTAAAGTAAGTCTACAAGGAATATACTGTTATTATTATCCAATTTCAGTAATAAGGACCCTTGAAATTAGAATTGCAAAAATAATTGCCCAAGACAACTAAAATGAGGTAGAGCTGGATTTTGAACTAAGAATTCTCTGAATTTAGAACTCTCTGAAATTAGAACTCTATTCAATATATAGTCTCTCCATTTGTTTTTGGCCCAAACCTTGCAGTTCTTCAAGAATTGCAGGGAATCTGAAAACTCTTTTTTTTTTTTTTTTTTTGTTCTTGACCAAACTCTAAGCCTTAAGACAAGCATAATTTTGCCATTATTGGAAAAATTTAAGTAACAACTTTTCAGTAAGGGGAACAAATTCTAGATTCTAACAGAAACACTAGCTACTCACTCTATAATTCTGTAAAACCATTTCTCTCTCTGTTTTTCTTTTTTTTATGTTTACTTGAGATATCATTATTTGTTCATTTCCCTCCAAATAAACACATGAGCTTGTCTTAATATCTTACAGTACTTCATCAGAAGCCTACTTATGCCCATACAGATTGCATAAGATTCCTATATTATTGGAAAAATGAAAATAATGGTAGTAGTTTAAATATTTTTTTATCAGACCCATAGGGTGTGAAGTGGTGATTAGCTTTAGGCAGTGAATAAATATTCATTCACTTGACAAAGTAAAAAGATTTTATAACCAATGATATATTGTTAAGGGCGTTTCAGATTAAGACTTTAAATGTTTATTTAAAAAAATAACTGATATACTGAAAGAAGTTAGACTGAGATTAATCTTGCCTCTTGGTCTCCATTTTTCCTCTTTTTTTTAACTCTGCTCCTTGAACAAAGGTCAGTGTTTCCTTATCTCCCAAGTAGGAGTCCTCTATACCCAAAGCTTCAAGCCATAGGCCTATTGGTCACAGAACATGGAGGTATATAGGGTTGGAACTGTGTTTTTTTACTATATCAGAAAGGTCAAATGAAATAAGTTCTAAGGTTGATTTTTTTCTTTTAACCATGCTTGGGAGTAAACATAAAGTTTTCACTGAACAAGAAACATTTTTTAGTATATAACATGCAGCCCTGTAATTGGTAAACTTAAAAGTTGTTAGAATAAAAACAAATATTTTATAACTCTCTGAGGAAGTACAATAAATATTTATTTAATGAAGAAATATTTTTGTTAGAGAAGATTATACTGCTTGTGATATACAGTTTTTTTTCAAATAGCTAATTTTAGAAACACTCAACCACAATTTTTTTAATGTGAGGGTTACTCTTATGGCATAATTTGCAAACTATTTGTCTGGAATACCTCAAATAAGCAAATAAGATGATTACACCCATGCAAATATTGTTGAGGTAAATTATCATAGTAACACTAGCTTTGTTTAATATTCTTTGTATTTATTAGAATCATAGGATGGTACCATAGGATGAGCTAGAAGGAACTCTAAAGGGGAAGATGAAGCATACAAGGAAAACGTATTCATTTAATGCCTAGAAGATGCCAAGCACTTTTATTTCTTATTAATATAATACATAAATAATTAAATCTCCTTATTACAGATATAGTAAACTGAGGTTTAGAAAATGTAACTTTCTCAAGGTTAAACAAGTAAATAAAAGCTGGTGAGTGACACACAAGGAATTCCAATTAAATGTATTTAAATACAAAGGGCATCTTCTTTTAACTAATGACTTGAACATGCAATATCCCAGAAGTCTTTTAAAGACACTACATTTACAATGAAAAAGTTGAGGCATGTGAATAAGGCTTCACATAAGACATGTATAGGTATAGAAATAGGTCTAGGTTCTGTATAATTAGTCTGAAGCTCTTTTTTTTTTTTTTTTTTGCATTGCAGTATAATGTTGGTTTTGCAAGATCTGTCTTTATAGCACCATTCTCTTCTACTTTATAGAATTTATGATATAAACTGAAATTAATGAATATCTGAGAGCAGTGGGGAGAAGTTTGCATTTTATAGCTGTCTCCCTTACTGGAATATATAATTAGCAGCAGAGAACAATAGATCATTAAGAAATCAAGCAGTGATATTTTGAATTAATATTTTCATTCTTTCTGGTAGCAGCAAAATTCTAAGTAGTTGGTATTTGAAACCTATATGTTTCACACAAATTACAGCCATTCTAATTTGAAATATGTTTTTAAATTTAAGAACAAAGTAAGAAAAGTTCCTGAAACAAAATCCAGCTATATTGTAAATCACTGATGGAATATATTTGATTGTTGTAATTTTCAAATGACCAAAGGCAACTAGTCTGCTTTTAGTACCTCTCGATACTGGTATGATAGCAATAGACAATTGCAGCTTTTTATGGTCCCATTATTTGTTAGCATTTCAGCAATCAATACCATCAGCCAATGTGCTGAGCTGGTGGCAAAGTGGAGTCAATAATCCTGCCACATGCTTTTGTTTTAAGAAATGCACCCTTTTATCTCTTAATTAAAGGCCACTCTTTCATTCTCATTTGAGTTCCCTAGACATGCAGCAACATTCAAGTGAGATAGTAAAGCAACTTTAAGGTTGATTTGTAGTAACTAAATCATATATCAATTAGGATATATAGATTATAGTATATCCCTGTTCAAGAAAACCTAACGCAAAACAAAAAAAAATGTTTACAAAAAATTAGGAAATTATTTATATCACAGATATTTTCTTTAATTTTATATTTACTAACTGTAATTCTCTCACTCTTAGGCACTTAAAATCTAATTCACCTAATGGAAAATTTGATTTCCTCAGCAATTATAAGAAACATATCAATCTCCATAAACTTGTTTTCTCTAATTCTGCCTTTTTTTGTTTTAACTAAAAATGTGGCCATTTTAAAATGTCAATAAATGCAATCATATTGAATTTTATTCTTTGTAAACTAACACTACATTTGAGGAACGAAAAATCATCATACTTCAACAGTTTGGTTGGTTTCTGTGTGTTTAATCATGACATTTGTTTAGCCATTATTTGTCTTGTTTCGGATAGAATTCAGTATATTCAGTATATTCAGTCCTCCCTGTGACTTTTAAACAGACATAATTAAAAGAGCTGCAGCTAATGCCAGAAGTTAAAGCTAACCTAATCAGGATAGCTGTCATTAAGAGAAACCAGTTAGTTTCCATAAGGCAATCTTCTCACAGCTAACAGGGTTCTCTTAAATCTATGTAGATTGTCATCTTTTTTTTTTTGAAAGAAATATATTTAGTAGTTTATGCAACTTTTGTCTGTTTTAACTGACTTCAAAGTGAAGCTTGTGCTAGACCAACACTAAAGGTTTAACAATAGGGAATTCATAGTGAGGAAATATCAAAGTTCATATTCTAAAAGTCAACATTAAGTCAACAATATTTTTAACAAAAGTCTCCCACACATAGCTAGAAACATTTACTGCTGTTTGAATGATTCCATTAATTCTTACTGGAAGCCTAGATTTCTTAGGTGCCTATTCTATATCACTGGTGTTCAATAAGCCAAAAACAAGGTCTGTACTGGCTGGGATGATTAATTTTGATTGTCAGGGATAAGTGTTTTTTTTGTTTCTGTAATGCAATTGTGGGTCTATATGTGGAACCAGAGGATTCACTGGAATTCTCCTGATTACTGTCATGCCTAATATCAAAGTACATCAACTGAATAAAATATGGACAAATAAATATGTAGACATTTCCGGAATGAGTTTAACTCAACAAGAGTCTTAAAGAAAAAAGTGATCAGCTGAGGTGCTGTCTTAGGACAAAGGAGGTATAGGTGGTAGAAAAAGGAAGCGATAAATAATTACAGTATTCTAGAAAATAATAGAAATGAGGCAATGAGGAATTTAGCAGGTTTGTGCATGTGTGTGAGAGAGAGAGACAGAGAGAGAGAGAGACAGAGACAGAGAAAAAGATTATATATACCTGTATACTACTACATTAACCTGTGTATATTAACTAGTTCTATTGTCTCCCTACCTCTGTCCTGTTATTTCTATGAAGAGTATGAATGATGTTTAAATATTCAATTTAGTCCATGTGTCACAAGACCACAAGAAGCTATATATATGGGGAAGTCTTCATATTACCTGGAGATCCCAAGCTATTGAAATTAATGTGATAACTGATGAGACTTTAGAGAGAGAGGAAGATTAGTTGTGTTTTATGAAATACAGTTGCATAATATTAGGCAGAGACATGACGTTTTGTTTAGGAGTTAGAGTACAGTGGTGAAATGGATACAGAAAAATATTTTAAGTGTGAATGGGATAGGTCATTTGTTTCTTTTCTCTCAGATGTAATTCTTGCTCTTTCTTTATTTTATATCTTTGAGAGGCTGAATGCTGCAGTCTGTATTTCCTCGGCTAATTTACCCTAGTTTCCAGTTGAATTCCCAAAGGGAGTTGACTCTTTTCCAGCTTTATTTAGGCAATTGAATTCCCAGAGGGAGTTGTTATTTCAGGAAGCATCTCTATGTGTGGTTGTGGCTTCTCTGAGATTCCAGATGCTTCTGGTATCAGAGTTCTAGCTCCTGCTGGACAGCAGAGCTTCTTTATTCTTTATTCAGAGCCACTATCTGATCCTGCTTTCTCTTAACCCTAGATTGCATCACTAATTGACTTATCAGTAGTTTTGTTATCTGATTAACCAGTTAGTTGAATTAAATTCCTAATCTTGTAGATTAGGTCTGCTAGTAATGAATTCTCTCAGTTTTTATTTGTATAAGAAGTTTTGGTTTCTCTGCTCATTTATGAAATGTATTTTTGCTGAGTATAGAATTCTGGGTAGATAATTGTCGCTGTTTTTCTCAGCACTTTAAAAATGTCACTATTGTCTTTAGCCTGCATGGTTTCCTATGAGATGCTGTTTATAATCTTATCTTTTATACTGTGAACATGTTTCTTTCTTTTTTTTTCTTCTAGCTGCCTTCAAAATTTTTCCTTATCTTTGTTTTTTTTTTTAAATTTTATTGGAGTATAGTTGATTTACAATGTTGTGTTAGTTTCAGTGTACAACAAAGTGATTCAGTTATACATATACATATATTCATTATTTTTCAGATTCTTTTCACATATAGGTTATTACAGAATATTGAGTTTTTTCCAGCAGTTTAATTTTCATTTTGCTTTTATTATTTATCCTTCCTAGTGCTCTCAGAGATTTTTGGGCTTGTGGTTTGGCGTCTGTCATTAATTTTTGAAAGTCTCAAATACTTTTTCTTCAATCTCTACTTCTTTTCTCTATTTCTTGTCCTTCTGAGATTCTAATTATACATGTTTTACAACACTTAATATTGTGCCACTGCTCTTAGATGTTCTGTATTTTTTACTTCACTATTTATTCTCTTTTTATTTCATTTTGGCCATTTTATGTTTACCTATTATTGTGTTCCCTAGTTCTATTATCATTTATGACAAGCATTTGATGGAAGCATTGAAAATCATTTTTACTAAGTTTTTTTTTTCTAACGTTCAATTAACATTAACATTCCTAATTGATTCTTACATTGAGTCCATAAATTTGCTGAGATTACCCATTCCATCTTATATGCTCTCACTTTTCCATTAAAACTTTCACATACTAATCATGGTTATTTAAAATTCCTTATCAGATAATTCCAACATTTGTATTATCTCTTATTTTCATTCTGATTATTGCCTTGTGTCTTGGAAGTGTGTTGTTTCTTGTCTTTCCATATATTTTGCAATATTTTATTGAAAGATGGACAACTCATGTAAGTAAGCAGAAATGGAGGTAGATAATTTTAAATGTCTGGAAACAGGTAAATCTTTCTCTTTTGCTAAGCCTTAAGTGAAGAGTTATGAGTTATTCTAGTTACGATTTGAGCTAAGACTGACTCTTTTTTTTTGCTTAGATAACCCTCAATGCTTTAAAGTCTTCAAATGCTTGTGATTATCTTGTTTCACACAGCCCTGCCATTCTGTACGTGGCCTTCACCAACTCACCAACTAGTGAACTATTCTAGATGAACTCTTTTATATCTAGTTGTATCCTGTAAGTAAGTGCAGGCTCATGGCTCCTAAGCAACACCCCTCCACACCTCCAGTTACCTCTTTTCCCTTAGAATTTGGGCCAAATTAAGGCCATGTGACCTCAATTCTTTGATATACTCAACAGATCATAAAGTTGATGTTAGTCTTGTTATGTTTTGCTTAAGTAGCAACCCTATTTCCTGGCCTCTGCAACTTAGAACAGGGGTCAGAAGTCCAGTGATTTATGTTCAATCCATTAGATACCTTTATTAGGGCTCCTATTGACTAAATATCACAAATTATACTAGTCCTTGAGTATACAGAGTTTTTCTGAAGAAGGTATAGACCTTGTCCTCAAAAAGATTTCATCCTTTGGAGGTATCATACTCACATACACATAAACATACTATTTCTGTGGTGAAGCCACCTTAGGAACCAATAGTGCCATAACAAGGGTGTGGGCATCACTATCACGGGGTCTCTTTTGCCAAACTTAGGGGAATGGATAAAAAGGGTAATCTGGGTCACCAGATAAGATTATGCAGTGATCTCGGAAGGAAGGAAGATGGCAATTAACTATCAGAGCATATTCTTGGGAAAACATAAATATTAACAATTATATTTTCTCTACTCTTCTAAATGATTCTCAAGTTTTGTACAACAGAGCAAGTCTCACCCACTTCACTAGACTTGTTAGAGTATACCAGCCCTCACTATGTCCCCCATTAAAATGTTAATAGCATTTAATGTTTGTATCACCCAATTTAGTATTTAAATATATTCTAAATTGTAGTGTTTATTTTTACACATCTTTTTCACACTGAAATAAATTATAATGTTCAAAAAAGACAAAGGCACATTACACTTTTTTTTATGCAGTGAATCTCTGGTCATGAGAAGAGCTTGGACTTTATGATCAAATAGAGGAGGATTTGAATCTTGGTCTTATTTCTTTTTACCTTCATTACCTTGACCAAGTTATTTATGCTTAATAAGCCTTGTATTCTTCAACTACAAAGTGACTTGCTCTAATGGTGCTGAATAAAAATAAGCGTTGCGAAACTCAGAATGGCATGAATGAGTAAGAGACTTTTTATATCTCTTTTCTGTAGGGTAAATCATACAAAAACACCTGAAAGAATTGGTAAGGAAAATTCTGGTCCCATATTAAAACTACGGCCAAATTTGGTTTATACATCCACAAATCCCTTCTTCAAACAACAGCATCATATAAATATTACCTCAGTGAAGTTGAAGCACACTGAAAGTTTTAGAGTGGGAATATTCTACATAAATGTATTATATTTTACTGGCAGTTTATAAAGAAAAAAGGAAAAATCTTTAGTTCATTCAGTTGATAATTGCTCCCTTTGATGATGCACATTTACACATAGAAAATTCATTTTTGCTTTAGTACCCATAATTTGGACCTAATCCAGAAAAACTATCTTTACTGAAAAATTTTGAGCTGATGTTTTCTTAAATGGCTATAGTTGAGGTAGCCATTGAACAGAAATAAGAACATTTTCCTTATACATATTCTAATGCATATCTTAAATCCTCAAATTTCCAAAAATACTTAACCAATTTTCTTCAAATATGGTATAATTTATCCTACCTTAGTAAAAACTGTACTCTTGCCAATTTTGGAGCTCTATAGCTTCAGCTTCAGCTTCAGCTTTTGTTTTTGTTTTTTAATTATACCAAAAAAAAAAAAAAAGAGTTGAAGTGTTTTTCTTCTAAATGGACAAAGTTTTCCTGTTACTTATTACTCAAAATCGTATGAATGGATTTACAAATACAACAAGTATATTTTTTTTAAGAAATAAGGGGCTTTGAGCACAGACAAAATTCTACCCACCAGGAATAATGACGATAAAATTTATAAAGTACTGTGAAGGAATTAAATTTGCAATGTAATCCTTAGTCTAACTACTGCATTCATGATTTTAATTGCATTATTTTTAATCTTGCATTCAACATCAATGTTTAAAAAAGGATGCCTTCTTCCCTATCCCTCCTGTTCAAATTTAAAAACAATGTTTTAGCACTATTTTAGGTATCTTTTAGCAGAGCTCCTCCTGGTCTACCCAAACTTATCTCCCATGGAGCCTATGCCCACTGCACTCTAGCTACGTTTTCTGCCTCACTTTCCTCCACTTTTGCCATTCTATTCTTATTTTCATGCCTTTCTTTATACTATGCTCTTTGCATAAAGCATGTTCTTCTCTACCTGTCCAAGTGCAACTCATCCAGTAACTGTTGCCAATTTGCAATGAAGCCTTCTTAAATCATTTTAGCTTGCAGAAATTTTTTTCCTTATAGAAAAGAAATATCTCTCTCTCTCAGAAAAATCCATTCATTGTAATAGAATGAATAAGAAAGGATAATTTCAATTCTTGGAAATTTTGCTATTTGTTTAGAACTAGTACTTTGGATAAGTCTGTTGACTTCTTTGAAACTAGTTTGGAATTAATAGTAATATTTGTAATGGAACTGATAATAATATATTTTATGACTTTTCTGTAGATTTAGTGGTAAACTAAGGGACCTTATTTTGGGTATTATAAAATGCTACACAAATTCAAAGATATATCAGATCTAATATTTATTTAAGCATTTTATATATTGCAACTTAGTTCCTCAAAGAACCTCACCTTCTGAGCTTCACCATGCAAATTTTTATATGAAGGGGTTAGACTAGATCAGTGTCTGCCAATAAATGTCCAATTGTTCAGTAGAAATTTTCTCTGAAAGTTAAGAATTCTCTAGTCAAATGATTTTGACAAACACTGCTTAAAATATCTATATTGTGGTATTTCTTGGGGGGCATTAAATGTTAAAATCATGAGATAAAGAAAAATATTTAACTTTGTTTAAATTGACAGTTTTAAAAAAATGTACATTTATATATGTTTAAAATATGCAAATATTTTGTCCTAAAATATGTTAATATATATGGACAATAATTCAGTAGATGTTAAAATAAATGATCTTTACTTTCATTTTTAGAACTAGTATTTGAAATATCTATGATTCTTTTTCAGTTATTACTCTTTAGTTTCTGGTAGAATTTTAAAAATATATAATACTCAATAAATTATTTAGTACTCAATAAATGACATAACATTTACTAATATGGGCTAGCATATTATTATAGAAATTCTGAGAAACACACAGAAGAAGTTTAAACCTAATCAAAGATATTTTTGACAGAGTTTCACTAGCTACTCACAAGAATGAGTGGGGACAGGGAAAAAACTGGAGAGAGCCTACCTTCACAGTGCAGATATGGAAGAGGAAATAGTGTGGTGGTGTGGGGAAATACACAATGTCTGCTCCTCCTGCACAGAGTTACAAGAAATAATTTAGCTAACTGTGAGGAGGAGCAGCCGAAATGCAAGAAAATCCTAAATCTGAAGCCAGGCATTCATGGACTACCCAAAAACTAAAGTTAAGAAAAATAACTTAGAAATAACAGGAACCTCTTCTGCCTTTTTACTGCAAACCTAGCAAGTACCTAATAATGAGCAACAGTGGTGTAAATCTGAAGGAGAGGAAAAACCATGGAGAGAGAACCCTCTGTGAGGCAAACATATAAGAATGGCTCAAAGCTGAGGGTGGAACAAACTTTTATATCAAGAAAAATCCTTCAGAATACTATAATTACATGGAATCATTAGAGAAATCTGAACCCTCTGGTACACTGAAGATACCCAGACAAGCAACAAAGCTCAAATCCATCTAAACTCCTGATTAGATTGATTTGATCCCACTCTAAATGCCTTAAGAGAGGTGTTTTTATTCTCAGACATAAATAATATTTACCTCAGTCTCTCTTAGTCTACACAGGATATCCAATAAAATTACAAACACACATACACTCACAAACATCTTTGATTTTGTTTGTTCTTTAAACTTACAAGAACTTTTCAAGATTTTCTTTGGTTCCAATTTTCTGAAATTTCACACTCATGAATAGTCATGAGTATGTCAAAACTCGATGGCTTTGATTCATGTGGAGATACTTTATGTGCTACTTTAGTTATAAAGCAATATCTTGAATCTGTTCTTATATGGTACCCATCTTTTTCACTATGTCTTCTGTCCTGTTAATTATATTTATTTTAAAGTCTCTCTCTCTGGTGGTTCCAACTTCTTGGTCATCTCTGAATCTGATTCTGTTGATTATTTTGTCTCTTGACAAAAGACCCCCTATCCTACTCGTGTGTGTGTGTGTGTGTGTGTGTGTGTGTAGGGATCTGAATTTTGAAACTATAATATTTTGTCATGTTCTGATCTTTACTTGTTTTCAGAAAAGATGACTCCTAGAAAATAAAATGTATTGAATCTGACAATATATGCTTGAAATGTCTTAGGGTTTTGAAGGAGTGAAGAAGAAAAGTAGTTTGGTAAAAAGCAATAAATTGCAAAATGAATAATGTCTTCAAATCTAGGCCTCAAAGTATATGGGAATATGAAGAGATAATGATGTAAATAGCCTATAATTTTGAGGGGTATAAGGAAAATAGTATTTTAAAGGGACAAATATGCTTCAATTAAAAGAAGAATATGAAGGGAACTTTATAAAAATGTGTATAGATATAGAGTTTTCTGATGAGAAATATTGTTGACTGATGACAGAGAAAATGTTTGGTATGGGCAAGAATGGAGTTGATGTGGCCATATCTGGGAGATGTACAGAGTATTATGAGGATAAGGATCTGTGTGAAAAGTGAATGGTCAGGGAGGCTTAGATTTCTGGTGTGACTGAGTTTAACTGGGGTATTAAATCAAACTTGGATTTTACCTGTTAGTTCTAGGGAAGGATGTGAGCAATCAGTCAAAGTCAAAATTCAGAAAATTAGCTGGAAGGAAGGAGTCATGGGCATACATTCAGTCTTTCATTCAGGATTGTGTTTGCTCAATGATTTGTCAAGGGTGTTTTGGAGGGACATGTCTTTAAGGCAGCTAACTGAGTCTTGACAACTCAGGAGGGGTTATTTCAACAAGATTACAAGTAGATAACAAACACTTTAGGGGTACTTGGTCTTTCCCACAGTAGCATTATGTCATTGTAATTAAAGAGTGAGTACACATTTTCTTTTTAGTAATATGAGCATCATGTTAACTGGATCAGTTAGGATATTTCTGGCTGTACATAGCAGAAATTCTGACATGCTTTTTAACCAATAAGGGAATTGCTACTTCCAATTATAATTCCACAGGTAAGATACATTCAAATGTTGGTTGATTCTGTGGGTTAGCAGAAACATCAGAAAGCCATATTTTATTTTACACAATTTTAAGATACATTTTGTGGGTTAACTTTGTAAGAATATTAATTCCTTTTAGAGTCACAAGTTGGCTGCCAGTAGCAACTTGGGAAATGTGTTCCTTTCTTCTTATACGGAAAGAGAATAGCTTTTCTTTGTTTCTATTTGCCAAAAGTCTTGAATGAGTCTTTCTCATTTTTTATATCTGTCAATCATTTGGGTGGAATGAATAATGGAGTTTATCCCAACAATCCCTAGAAGCATGGGTTACATATTATTCAGCATATAGTGTCATTTCTGCAAATTATTAGGCAATAAGTAATCTTTATTGAAAGGTTAGTGAATGTTCAGTAGTTAATTTTAATGAACTTAACTAGAGGAATTATTTTACTTATTGCAAATTTAGTACATTCTTTTTTTTTTTTTTAAACAGAGCTCTTTTAAGTCTTTTAATCAGTAACTAATTTTCAACTTGATCATGTTCTAGGCTCATTTGTCTATATTTTTAGTAATTCTCTGTCAAAATTGCATTGGGGTAAGGAAAGTGATATTACACTTATGCCCAATGTAGGCAGATACTTCCTATGTTTAGTCTCAGCAAATATCTTTGCTAAAAAGATGCAACTCTGAATGACTGAGCTGGATTGAAATATCTGCTTGCTCTCCGGATTATTATCATAGAAATAATATAAATTAAGATACATATTTTGTGTAATATCTTATGGTTGCCATACATTTACGTTAAAGTCAACATATTCAAAACGCAACTTATCTCTTCAAAATAACTAGATTTTCCTCCAGTATTTCTCAAATCAAATGCATTTGACTAATTCTGATATCCATCCACTTTTTGTCAGACCAAAAACACATGTCATAATTAACTTATCTTCTTTGTTCATCAAGATCAGTCCATCAAACTCATCCATTGATTCAATAAACACTTGGTCACTATACATAAGTTGTTATATTAGGCAATGCAGTATAAGTCTGGCCTTCATGAAAATACAATTTATTTTGGAAGACAAAAGATGAACAAGTATTCTTAAGTGTGAAGTATAATCTATGTTAAGTGAATAGATCTTAAGCATAAAATTCAGTAAGTCTTGCCAAAGGTATACATTCATGTAAACCACACTTGGATCACACTTGTTATGACATTTTTCTTACCCAAGAAAGCCCCTGTATCCTTCCTAGTCAAATTGTCATCCTCACTTTCTGAAGAGACTGCCACTCTTCTAATTTCTATCACAAGGGTTAATGTATCCTGTTCTTAAACTTTATATAAATGTAATGCTGCAGTATAAATACATTTATGTCAGTTTTTCTTTTGTTTAGTTTAATGACTGTGAGATTCACTCATGTTTTTGTGCATATCAAATTATTTTTTGTTGTTGAATAGCATAATATATATGACATAATGAGAATTTGTTTCCTTTTGATGGATATTTGGATTTTTTAAATTAATAAGACTACAGTATTTCTCTGAAAATATTTATATTCATTTCTCTTGGCTAAACATCTCTAAAATTATTAAAATCCACAAAAGGAGTTCTACAATATAGGTAAGCCACTTACATTCCCACCAGTAAAATATGTCCTACATCCTCACTGATATTTGGTGTTGTCAGTCTTTCTTTTCAATTCATTACAGTTGGTTTCAAATGGTAACAAAATGTAGTTTCAGTGTTTATTTTCCTGATACAAGTGACACTGATCACTTTTTTAATGTGTTGGCCATTCCTATATCTTCTTTTGTGAGGTGATTTCTTGAACATTTTGCAGATTTTTAGGGAAGTGTTTTTGTTTTCATTTTGGGATGTTAGGACTTGTTTTCTAAATCTAAATTATTTGCCAAATGTTAGATTTTTGGGGGAGATTTGTTACCTCAAAGTTATGTATATATATTGTTAATGAAACTTTTTTAATGAGATAGGCTTGTTGCATCCACACTAAATTTACACTATATGGTTTGGTTCAAATATAACTTTATATGATCTTATGTTTTAAATTAAACATAGAAATGAACAGCTAATTGAGGGAATAAATATAAAATTAAGTTAAAATTTAATTCACTAAAATATCTAGACCTACTAACTATAATAGCTTATTATATATATTCAATAAACCACCTTATTGCTAGTGAAAAAATAAACTACTTTTTGAAGATAATTTCTATTTTGTACAGCCATAGAAAATGTCTATGTTTTCTTATTGTAAACAACTATACTTGTCAGAATTAATCATTTTATGTTTAACTTATAAACACCCTGAAAAATGGATCTCCTATTGAAAGTTCTTGACACATCATTAATTATAATTTTCCTAATAACATAGCTGTAATATATTTACATGTTATATTTCAATTGCTTTGGTTGCTATTGTTATCATTTTTACTTTTATAACAAATCTTGTATTTTAATAAATTTCTGACGTGCAATTTGAAGTTGCAAACTTTACGGTTGGCTGATGAGTTCTTACAAATAGATTATACTGTTTAAGCAAATTGCTTAGACCTAGAAAACTGACAAATTTTATTATGGTTTCTAGATACAGATCACACAGTAACATATCTAGAAGGGTGAGAGAGTCAACAAAACACTGTTTTTCAAAGAGAAAAGAAGAAAAAAAAAAGAAAACAAAACATCATCAGAAAAATCTTTTACATATTTTACATTTTTCCTTATAGACCCACCCTTCACTAGTATGAGATTTTCAAACGTGAATTTTGTGCTTTATACTTTGCTATAGTGGAGGTAACAGTAAGAGAAAAGTCAGAAATCTGGGATATAGCTCTGTCCCTCGTGCTAATAACTGTGTGATATTGAACAATGTACATAAATTGTAAGGGTCTTGATTACTGAGCTGTAAATTAAGGAGGAACGATGAGCTTTGTAGTACATAAAGAAGTTAAAATGCTATATAGTTTTGTAATGCATCTCATTATAGGTAAATAAGATCATATTCTTACAAATATTATTGAGCTGGCACTCAAAGCATACAGGATTTCAAAGAATGAATATTGCTAGAGCAGTGTGGTTAGTTCTATAAACATCAAATACTGTCTATATTACCTTTCTACATCACATTACCTAATAAAACCATTCAAATTTATTTGAACTTCTTTGTATTAGTCATAGGATGAATGGTCCCATTCCATTATTTGAATTACATACATACATATATATGTGTGTGTGTGTGTATATATATATATATATATATATATATATATATATATATATATATTTTAAAACCCTTTCAGATATAACTCTTGGAGATATTACATAGTGGTAATAATGAAGTGATCTCCCTTTTCACTCTTCTACATATTAGAGATGAAGGAATAAGATATCTCTTTCGATCATTTGATCTAACTCATAGGTTTTCATTGTTAAATCAGCCACACACAAATCAAAGACCTTACCCAGTAACAAGATTTACTAAGTAATTTCAAAGATACCATAAATTAGAAGCTCAGAAGAAGCAGAAATACATCTATGACATTGAGGATGGCTCCCCAGGTTCTTGTTACTATGTATGGCATGCACCTCTGGCCCAGATAGATGAGGAGTCTGAGTTAAGTCTGAAGGTTTTCTTATCAATAAGGAGCAGTTAATTTATAAAACATCTCTATTTTTTTTTAAGTGATAAATCAGTGGGTTTGGTGAGTGCTCGCTCTAGAGAAGGGTTTCTTTTATTTATTTTTGGGCCACACCACGTGGCATGTGGGTTCTTAGCTTCCTGACCAGGGATCGAACCCATGCTCCCTGTAGTAGAAGCTTGGAGTCTTAACCACTGGACCACCAGAGAAGTCCCAAAACATCTCTATTTTTAATTCCATGGAGTTGTGTGTTTTGGTGACATTCTCATGCCTCAAAGATCCTAAGCTCTATTAGTTATAGAATACCCTTAGCCAGAACAGATCCTGAGATCATTACAGAGGTGAAGTCTCTCCCTCCTCTTTATGCAGAGGTCCAGCAGAAAAGGAGACTGAACATGGTTCCCTGCCTTGTTTTCTTGCTTCTAGGAGTGTCTTCTTTTTAAAAAAAAATTGAATGGACAGCAGGACAGCTGCATTAACTCATTCCTCCCTGAAAATAAGACTGTAAACTCAACTCATCTATTAAGAATAGGCAGGTAAAGACACTGCATATATATATATATATATATATATATATATATACACACACACACACACATACACACACACACACACACACACACATATATATATGTTTATCTGAATTATTTTGCTATACACCTGGCACTAACACAACGTTGTACATTAACTATAACAAATGGTTTAACAAAAGGGAATATTTCATAAGAAGAGCAAGATTAAACTGAAGTCAGTATATATATATATAAAACAAGTTAATCAGAGCAGTGTTAGGAAGAAATGGAACATAGAAAAGCAACAGCCAGAGGCAAAGTTCTTAACACCTCTATAGGAGAGAGTACTGAGAGGAAGTTCATCCTATTGAGAAGATTGACCTTAGAGCATCCAAGCCTGAACAAACATGGAAACGTTCAAATGATAAACCTATATTTCTTCTTGTGATGACTTCTTGTTCCTGCTAAACAAGATGTTATTTTGTTAAATTCATTCTCCTCATGGCTTTCCTACAGAGAAAACTGTTCAGACTTATTTGACTATCTTATACCCTTGACAGTTCAATTTTTCATTGTATAATAAATTAATACAATATCAAGTCTTTTGTGAATTCTCTGTGCATAATTAAGCATCTTTAAATCCTTGAGGATCTGGCTGGGAGATGCAACATTGAATTTGATGAAATTGCCAGGGTAATAACATTTTATTGATGCCTTTTCTTAGAAAGACAGCTGGACATGCAGATGACACCTTAACATCACTACCTTTTATTTTAGTGGATCTTCCTACATTTGTATTATTCACTCATTTCATTGCCCTACTAATAAATTCATTTGATTCATAGATATTAAAATTTTAGAGTTGCTAGATTTCTCAGAGCTACTGTCCATAATGCACAAGACTGCCTTTTACAAGATTCTTGACAGAAATTAAATATTTTACATTTTACTTGGATACTTTCAGTGATGATATTCTCGTAATCTCATAAGGGAATTCATTACACTAATTACAAACTCATTTCTTAGAGTCTCCCTTTTATCTCAGAACTTGTAGATTGCTTCAAAATTCCTTCATTCATCCATTTTATACATATTTATAAATACCTTATTCTGTGAAAAGCTATACGGAAATAAAGCTTACACCGAAGTATAATAAGGTGGTGCATATTCCCACCACACACAACATTTAGCATATAAGAATGTTATGGCATTGCAGTATGCTGTACTGATCACTAAAAAAATGCATGGGAGGAGCATCTAACAGAGTTTGAAGGAATAGAGAAAGTCTAATAGAAGAGATGATTAATTTGGTGAGAATTTTAAAAAGCTCAATATGTTCTCATTCTGGCTGTTGGCTTTAAATAGCATCAATTTGATATTTCCAAAATTTATGTCTCCAGACCAGACTTCTTCCCTCAACTTCATCTATTAATTGCAAAGACAGCTTCATTTAGATATCTAATAGATGCCTTAAACTTAGCTTGCACAAAACTGAGCTCATGATATTCTATGCACATGATTCTCCTACAATTTCAGAAATGACAACTCCTTTCTTAGGGGAGCTCAGGCTGAAGACCTAAGATCATATTTTGTGATTCTCTTTTACTCACAAATTCCTCCACAGATAATCTGTAAATAAATTTGGTTGGTTCTACTTTCAAAATATTTTTGAATTTGGCCCCTTTACACCAACTGCATTAACTAAAGTCTTCATGTGGCAAAATTCCAAGGAGCACCATTCACACTATATTCTGTGTGTTGGGTTCAGAACCATAACCTCGATATAAGATAATATATTTTTCCACTATTACGCAAATACCTCATAACTGGTCTCTGGCTTTATTTACCCTGCTACAGACTATCCTTGAAACCAAAATAAGATCGATTCTTTAAAAATATCATATACATGACATCACTTTTATAACAAATATCTACCAATGTTTTCTTGTTTCAATCGAAAAAAATGTCTAAATCTTTATCATAAGTGACAAAGCTCTATGTAATTTTGTCAACACTTTCTTCCTAAATTCATTTACTATTTATTTTTCCTCACTTGCTATTCTTCAGCTACAATGTTCTCTTAATAGTTCTGAAAAGACTTCATAGACTTTACACTTATTGTCTCCTCTATTTTTCTCTTTCCCCTGATAAATCCAGGACTCACTGCCTCATTTCCTTCCAGTCTTCAAAGACCATGTTCTCAGTGAGACTTTCCCTGGCTATGCTGTCTAAAGTTTTGTGCGTGAACAATTCTCCTTTCCTTAATTTATTTATTTTTCTTCTTAGGTAATATCTTTATCTAGCATGATATTTATACTTCTAATCTTGATCATGTTCTATCTGCCTCACTAAAATGTAATCTTAAAGCAGTAATTTTTGCCTCAATTTTCACTCCTGTAGTCCAAATGACTGTATCAATTCCTAACACACAGTATACATTCAATAAATATTTATTGAATTAAATAATGAATATGTTTGAGGAATAAAAAATTTAAAGGTAATAGAGCAAAGTATGTTGAGAAAGATACAAGTAATTTTTGTCTTTTAGTATAACAACATCATTGAGATATAATTCACGTACTGTACAATTCACCTAAAGTTGTAACATTCAGTAGATTTAGTATATTCACAGGCTTGTGCAGCCATCACCATAATCAATTTTAGAAGCTTTTCATCACTCCGAAAAGAAAATGTGTACCTATTAGCAAGCACTTCCCACTTCTCCCTAATCACTGTCCCACTCCATCCCCAACTTCGGCTGTAGGAAATCACTAATCTACCTTCTCTCTCTGTAAATATGCTTAATCTGGGCATTTGGTGTAAGTGAAATCATTCAATACATGGTCTTTTGTGACTCATTTCTTTCACTTAGTATAGTATTTCCAAAATTTGTCTATGTTACAGCATATAAGAATGCTTCATTTTTTAATTGACAAATCATATTTCATTGTATGGATATACCATATTGCATCAGTTGATGGACATTTGGTTGCAATATGTCCAGTTGAAGGACATTTCACTTTTGGTTATTATAAACAATGCTGTAATGAATATACATGAACACGTTTTTGTATAGACATATGTTTTTATTTATCTTAGGTACTTACCTAGAAGTGCAATTACTGGATCATATGGTGATAACACCATGTGCAACATGCTGAGAAGCTGCTGGACTGTTTTCCAAAGTGAGTGCATAATTTTATATTTCTACTAGCAATGTATAAGCGTTCTAGTTTCTCCACATCTTTAGCAACACTTGACATTATCTGACTTTTCGATTATAGTCATCCTAGTGGGTGTGAGTTGTATCACATTGTGTTTTTGATCTGCATTTCTCTTATGGGTGATTATATTGAACACTTTTTATAGTTTTTATAGTTTTTGCTTTCACATTTAGACCCATTTTGAGTTAGCTTTTCTGTATGATGTAATTGTCCAACATCATTCTTTTACATGTAGGTATCCAGTTTTCCTAGAACCATTTGTTGAAAGACCATTCTTTTGCCCCATTAAATTTCCTTGGTACAATCTCTTCAAAAATCAAATCACTGTTAATGTGGATGCTTGTTTCTGGACTCTCAGTTTTATTCCATTGACCTACACATCTTTTGTTTTTCCAGTATAACTCTGACTTGATTACTGTATATTTGTAGTAAGTTTTTACTTATTTTTTTTTGAACTGAATGAAAGACTCTTTAAATTCTATATTGGTGGTCAATATATCATATACTCTCTGATATGATGTGCTGAGAAAGGCACAACATCACTTCTGAACTTAATCATGAAGAAATCAGAGAATTCAAATTGAGGAACAGTCTATAATTGAATTGACCAGTACTCTTCAAAATATCAAGGCTATGAACAGCAAAGAAAAGCTAAGGATCTTAAAATAGATTAATAAGACTGCTAATTTTAATATAGGATATTTGATATGGTCCAGGCCTAGAAAATGGATATTGGTGGGACAAATATATTTTGAACAAGTCCAATAAATTAGTTAATACATTGTACCAATGATAATTTTCTAATTTTGATAATTTTATGTGTTTATGCAAAATATAATCACTTAGGGAAGCCAAGTGAAGGATATATGGGAAATAAATATTTTATTTATATTTGCAACATTTATATAAATGTGAAATTATTTCAAGTGAAAAGTTAAAATATAAAAATAAAATCTAAGCTTGAATTAACATTTGGTCATGGTTTTATTCTTTCATATATTCTAATTTTCCATTAAATCTATTTGCAAGAAATGATTCTTAAAGGATTTACCATCTTATTAAAAGGATGGTATGATAAACAGAATGATAGTCCTCAAAGATTGCTACCTCTTAATCCCTGAAACATATGAATATGTTACCTTACATGGCAAAAGAGACTTTGCAGGTCAGATTAAGATCATAAAATAGGGATATTTTCCTGAATTACCTGGATAGATCCAACATAATTATAAGAACTCTTAAAGGAGGGAAGCAGGAAATCAGAGTCTTAAAAAAAAAAGTGACATGGAAAAAGAGGTCAGGGAGAGAGAGAAAAAAAAATTGAACACTCTACACTGCCAGCTTTGAAGTTGGAGAAAGAGCCCATGAACCAAGGAACATGGGTGGCCTCTAGAAGCTGGGAAAGGCAAGAAAATTCATTCTTCCCTAGAGAATTCCGAAGGAACTCAGCCTTTGCTAACATCTTGATTTTAGAACTTCCTACCTCCAGACCTATAAGATAATAAATGTGTGTTGTTTTAAGCCACTAATTTTGTGGCGATTTACTACAACAGCAATAGAAATCTAATACAGATAACAATAGACTCAATAGTGCTAAAGCCCTTCACACCACTTTTAACTACTTTTCTTAGAATCCATGTCAAATAATTCCTGTTCCCACTGTTTTTGTGTGCCTAATTTAGTCAGATTCCTGCTGAAGAAGATGTAGGTAAAACTTTGTGCTCATCTTCTTACCTGAGAGTTTATTCAGTTTAGATCAACATCATAATTACTGTTGAAGTCTCGGAGAGAGCATCCAATCTAGAGCATTCGACCATTTAGTGGGTAAAGATGAAGCAAAACAACTGTTTTATTTTTAACTAAATGAGTCCAGATTGGAAAATAAGATTTTAATTCTATTGACTTATGGGCTTTCTAACTAAATCCCAGAATTAGGCAATTAGGTGTTTGCATCAACCTATGACATCAAAGAATAGATATACCTTGTGATCTTGCTGAGAAGATGCATTCCCCCCCGCGCAAAAAAAAAAAATGAGTAGAGGGAGCCAAACATGCACTTATTCTTCATTATGTATCAATAATAGAAAGGACAAAATAAAGGTCCAGAAGCATAACAATTTTGCTTTTTGTGAAGTAGATAGACATATCAAAGTTGAGGAAGAAGTATTCCCAAAACCCCCATCATTGTTGTCATCATTTTCACCATCATCATCATCGTCATCATAATTAAATAACAACATAAACAGCAGCAATAATGTAATACTCAGGCAAGAAAACAAATGCAATTTTATATAATATTTATATTCCTGTATATTTTGAATATAACTAGATCAGGAAATTGATCATATTTCTGGACTTGATTACCACATTCCTAGTAACTCTCTATTCTGTATATATCAGTGACTACAACTTTGCATATTAGCACTATCTAAAAGTTTTTATTGACATGCCCTCATTCATAAAAAAAAAAATCTAAAAAATTTTATTGGCATGCCCCCAAATACACACACACATTAATTTATAAATTACACATACACTACTATGTTAGTGTATGTGTAATAAATATCAATGTTGCTTAATTCTTCCTGATTGTCATAAGAAAATGAGTATAAACACATACAATCTTCAACATAAAGACCTTCTTATGTACCAATCAGGGATCCTAGCAATCCATGTAAAAGGATTCTAGCAATCCATCTATATTATGTTTCTTGACTTAGAAACCCTTCCACTTTGCCAGGAGACATTCTGTGTGTTCTCGGTATGTGTCAGTTGTATCTTTCAATCAGGAACCTTAGAAAGCAACCACAGTATTTCTGAAAAGCAAGCCTTCACAGAAGACAGAGAAAGCCTGGAAAGAAAACAAGTAAGCCCCTTTTCTGTGTTTTGTGACTAAACAGATAAAAAAGTAAACAAATTAATAAATAAACACACAAACAGATTGTTTTGCCTGCCACAAAGAGGGAGCCAAAATGAAATTATGTTCTCATACCATAAGCTCTCTAAAATGAGTGTTATTCTAAAAAAATAAAGAGTTCATGGTTTCTTCTCTATCCCTAGGATTCAGAGTACAGTTCAATACACATGGGCTGGATTATGAGCTGATCCTTACAACGATCACAACTGCTACTGATGAAATTTTGTATTTTTCTTTGAATCTACTTCTTTCACATGTTAGATTTCTCTTTAAACTGAATTACATTTTATTTTGCAGTAAATCTAGATAGTTGCTGTTATAGTCAAATATATGACTATCCTTTCTAAGTGTTTAGTTAAATAAGTGTTTAATTGAATAAATACTGTTTCCTGTTTTCATTACCTTCTTCTCCATTTTATCTTCACTTATTCATCATATTTTATTGAACTTTAGATCATTAATCATATACTTTCTAATAGTGCAGGGAAAATCATAGTTTAGGAAGGCAAACAAGCAAGTAATCAAATAATTTCAATTGAGTATGATCTGTGCTTAAATAGAAAAAATATATAGGATTCAGGGTTGTCACAAAGCAAGGAATAACTAACTTCTTAACTTCATCTGGCAAGCTGAGGAAAGATTTCACAGTACAGGAGTTGCTTAAGTTGGATCTTGAAGAATGAGTAAGAGTGTAGCACATGAAGTTGGAGTTTCAAGTAACAGGAACAAATAACATGGTATTGGGGCATAATATACCATGATGCCACACTTATGGCTATGCTTAAACACAGAATGATAAAGTAGAAGTCCCAGAAGAATGAAGTAGGAGAGTGGGGAACTCGATTTTTATATATCAAAGTGTATAATTCTATGTAGATCATGAAGGAGAAGTTTTTGGAGCCAAATTCAAATTCCTTAAGCAAAGGAACTCTCCTATGTTATGAGCATTGAGCACTAACACCACAATATCAAGACGTTAGGACAAGGTGCCCTTTCTCTACTTACAAAATGGTTCAGGTTTAAAAGGAAAACAGTTGTTCTGATACCTAAGTAAATCAACCTTAGATATGTTTGTTGGTTAGTTAAGGTGGGGTGACGGGTTAGGATAATACATGTTTATTGACACAGTTTACAAGAAAAGATACAAGGTTATATACCCTGGGGCTCCTGATAGACAGGCTGTGATAGAGATTTTATATTACATATTGTTAATTTAGCTAGACTCATCATCTTTTCAAGCTTGTATCCTCCAACCCTTCCTCCTTTCTGCGGTGTACATGATAAAGCCTGCTAAGATGACTTCTGATACCTTCCATTTCCTCTGATTGCCTTTGAGACCAATACTTTGACCATTCTGTTTAACTCACAAATTATAAATTGCCACCCCTCCCAACAGAGCTGGCTGACTTCCCACCAAATTATTCACTTCTTCAGAGGAATTGGAATAAGAAACACATTCACTTACTGACCATGGGAATATCTTCATTCAAAAGAAAAACTACCTCAGGAAGATATGAATTTTCTCAAAATGCCTCAACAGGACTCAGTTGAACCAAATTTCTCAGAGAAAGTATTATATACCACAGTATCACAGCAATCTGTGACTAGTGACCAATTTTCTGATGTGTAACAGGTAAATTATTTTTATGTTATTTAAAATACCAACTCAGTCAGAAATTTTAAAAATTTGGATAAGATTCAAAGTTTTCCCTAGAATAATGTGGTATTGTTACTTGCAATTTCATATATTTTATTGAGTAAGAGAGAAAGAGAAGTGGATAGGATTTCCAAAAGCATGCTGGGAATTGTTTAGCCTGCATACGTGGGTTATGTATCAACAAGTAGACAACAGTTAATGTATGATGTCAGGAGGAAAAAAGATTATAAGTTCTAATGTAAAGTATAAAAGAAATGACCATAATATAAATTAAATACAACTTTTAAAGAGCATTTGCTTTTGAGCAAGCTTATATTTTATAGGGTCTCTGGAAACCAAATTAAGCTATAAATAGTATTCCTACAATACTCTACAAATTAAGTTTTGAATGAGGTATTTAGCCTTATTCTTATAAATGTTAAAGCTTGTATACACACTTAATAACAACGAGTATTTTGTCTGATGACACACAATTAGTTCTGTTTTTATTGCCAGTTTTGACATTTAATAATAATGCTATGATTTTACAATGCAAGGGATGTACATATTCATATTCACTATAGTAAGAGACTAGTTTTATTTTTTAATTTTTAAAGGATTACTATAATAAGTAGAATTTTTAAAATAAAATACTACATTAAGAAATCATATAATGAAAATGAAGTAGAAGCAGAAATCCTAATGAAATAAACACAAAGACTTAATTTCCTTTTCTCAGAAGTGTTCAAATTAGATTCTTATCTCAATCTGTTGAGTTCTTTCTCTCATAATTCCTTCATCTGGTCACTAGGATCCAATCAAAATTAACTATAAAGTAGTCCTCATATTTACACTGTTTCTCATTCTTTCTTAATAAGTTTACTAATTATTTTAGCAATCACTATGTTCCATATATTTTACTAAGTGCCTTCCATTTATTACCTCACTTAATTATCATAAAATCCTGTGAGGCAGATGCTAATAAAATTTAGTCTACACACAAAAAGAGTGAAGGAAAGTTAAATATTCAACCAAATACCTACTATACTGTTTAAATAATTCTACTTTCCCTTGTTATGGAACTTTCTTTAAAACTTTTTTTTTTCTCATGCTATTCCACCTAGAAATTTCTATACATAAGTATTCACCTACAAATACTGTATCTGTTCTTCAAAGCTCAGTCTTAAATATGTTTCCCTCTTATTTTCTACCTCCAACTCACATTACATTTCATATTATTTTGAACTATAGCACTTTGCATATGTGTTCTGTATCTAGCATATACTTTCACTGGTTTCTATGTTTTCCTGTATCTTCCAATGTAACTTTAAGCTACTTGAAAGCAGAGGGTCCTCAGTGATTTTCATGTCTCCATCTTTACTGATTTTGGCACAGAAAGTGTTCAGTAAGACTTGGAGTTTCTCTTACAATTGAGCATTTCCTGATGTCTCATGGGGACTTAGTGAGGAGTCGGAACTGTTACAGTTGAGCCCATCCTATGGCCCTGCCTCTCACATGATTCTTCCTCTCTAAATCCCCAGGAGACTTTTGAAAGCAATAAATGAACATTTAAATATCAAATTTAATTGAAAACATTGCCTTTCAGATAGTAAAACTTTCTTCAATTTTCAAGGGATTTGTTTGCCATAAAATTTTAGTTGTTTTTTGTTCCCTTACACAATTCTGAAAAATAGAGGATAGAAGGAAAGGGGAAGAATGATGGAATAAAGAGAAGAAAGGAAGAAAAATAAGATGGAAAATAGAAAAAGAAAGGAAGGAAGAAAGAAAAAAACAATTTCTCTGTTGTAAATGCATTAATACTAGAAGAGTTTATGACCCTTCAGACATTCAACCTTGCTAAATTAATTGTTTTCATGACTGCAATCCTCCAAACAGTTTAAAATGATAACTTAGAATTACTGACATCTGGAGGACTCAACAACAGCTCTAATTCATATAAAGTCATGACATATCAAGGCTTTGGATACATTTTAGGAGAATAAGCTTTTTTGTATTTTCATAAAAACATGTTATTTTTTTCTTACAGTATCAAGAGGATAATCACAAAATTTTCTCTGGAAATTGTAATTAATAGACAAAATGGATAAGAGAGATACCTTAATCTGAGTGTTTTATAACTTTACCTCCCCAAGGTGAATATTTCAACTTTTTGCCTTGGCCAAGAGTCATCTAATAATTAACCTAAAGGAAAAAAAAAAGATTAGCACTCTTAGATTAAAAAAGCAAAAATTAATATGTACCATCTGATCCTTTGTCAGTAAATTAGCATAAGCATTAGAATCTCCAAAGTTCTTATAAAAAAAGAAGTCAAAAGACAACCCCTACAATACTTGGCAAAAATTATACCTATGGGAGTCCTTTGTTTAAGCTTTGAGTAAATAGCTTCTAAACATAGTGTTGACTTACAAATTTGAATCTTTCAGGGAAAGAGGAGTTGTTTCATTTGTATAGAGTTTCAGATTTGCAAACAAAAAAAAAATTCTGGAGACTGTTTCACAGCAATGTGACTATACTTAGCATAAATGAACTGTATACATAAAAATAATTACTATGGTAAACTTTATTTTATGGGTCTTTTTGTCACAATTTTTTCTCCAAAATCCTGAATTGGTGTCTTATGTATTTGATCAGGAGATTAAAAAATTGAGTGAGGCTCTGCTTGTCTTCATATAGCTTGCAATTTATAGAGGTTATAGGACAATGCCTAACTAACAAATTACACTAAATAACCCAAGTGTGCCTCAGATAAAATGCTTTACAAAATTTAAAGAGAGAAAAATCTTATCCTGGTGAACAAAACATAAGTAAGGGTGTTTCCCTTCGTTTGAAAACAGGGAAATGTTTTCGAGGAAATTCTTAGCTATAAATCAATGAAGTTTCTGATGCAAAGTTATGTAGGGTAATAAGGTGGTGAAACCCAATCCCTTTGATAGGTTGTAGTTAACTCCTCTAGTTCTAACTAAACCTTGCCACTTTCATTTAAATAAAACAATCCATTAACTGGGTTCCTCATTTCTGGGACTATTTCAGAGTGGGAGATACTTAAACATAGTCTACAATATCCCAAGTGCTTCTAAAGTTTCTGGCTCCAGTCAACAAATGTAATTTTAATACAATTCTGGACTTACAAATAAATTTTTTAAAAAGAATGAGAAATTGAAGACAGATTAGGTGGATGTAAGTTGTAAGAAAACTCAGAAGTCTGTGTTGTCTTGGCTACAAATGTGAGCATGTGATCTTGATACTAAGCCTTGAGGCACAAAAAAATTAGAGGACTTGAACCTGAAATTCTCACATTCAGTCAAGGGCCCATTATTTTTCTATTTTTTTAAAATTTTTTTTTGGAGGAGAGCATAACCCTAGATTAACATCGCTCCCTGGGGAAGACAAGGCAATTCTGTTACTAAGGAGGAAAGCTTCCTCAGTATAGGTCCCATTATACTGCAGATTATGTTCAAGTAAAGAGATGCTTATAATTAAAATTTCCCAACACACAAAGAAACCATTCATTATGAATGAGAGTCCACAGAAATAATAAACAGATTTAAATCTTTAATGAATTCAGATATTCAATTATCAGGACGAAGCTGAAAAATAATAAGCAAACGGGAAATAGTGATGCTTCCTTCTTCTCTTGGAACTCAGTTCCTCTTGTTTTTATTCATAATATTTTAAAAAAAACAAAAGCAAACAATTTAGTAATCTTGTGGAAATATATTTTAGAGAATACACAGGAAACCCTAAGTGTTTGCCTTTGGAGAAATGTGTTCATCTGTACTCTAGAGAGCTTAATGTTTATTTTTATAGACACAAATCACTTCATATATTAATTGCAATAAGTGGAAATCATTCTAAAATGAACTATATATGTACTTCCTTCTTCAGTACAATCTTCCGAGCGTTAGAAAATATTTTTGTTATTTTTTTTTGTTAAAGATATTTATTTTTTTATTTACTCAGCACATAGGAACGATTGAAAATTTAAGAAGTAAAATACAGAAAGCAAGTGAAATTTAAATTTAAGATAAACTACAGATCATATTTTAGTGTAAGTATGTCCCAAAGGAACATTTATCTAAGAATCCTATATTTTATCTGGTAATCAAGCACATAAATCCTCTGCTAGGTATTGGAGACACAGGGAAGAATTTTAGGCATAATCATTGTCTTTATAAACTTTATAATCAGTGGTAGCTTCAAAAAGCATAATGAAAATAATAAATATTTTTAAATATTTTAAGTAAAAGAGATTCTCTTTGTCACATCTTAATAATTATACTATGACTGATTGAAAAATACAGAGTTACAAAATTTTCTTCAATAATGGCTCTAGTTTTTGCCTCCTCCTATAATGCTTTACTATTAAGATAAAATATAGTACTGTCAGTGGGTCTACACATCTCTTTTTACATCTATCAAAATCTAGTTCCAAAAAGAGGGTTGGTTCCTAGATAACTGATTTTGGAATAGGTGAGGTATTATTGTTACACATATTCTACTTTTAAAAATGTTTATATCAAGGTTAATATGTGGGTTTTATTCTGGGATAAGAGTGGAACTTAAATTAAAGACTAAATATTAAAATAGGTTTTGGAAATTTAATTAGGTCCCTTATTTGAAGAAGATGTTTAAGTGTTCTTTAGCAGTAACTGTAGAGTATATGCTAAATGAAAATAAATTCAAATGAAAAATAAACTAAATGAATGTCTTGTTTAGATATCATTTTCTCTAGTTGTTATGGAAATTATCTTTTCATTGACTATGAAACAAATAATTAAACATTAGTGCACAATTTTATTCAGAATTGGAGCTCTATATCTGGAAATATATATCAAATATATATATCCAAAATATATATCCCAATATATAAATCCCAAATATAAGAAGAATCCAATTCTCTGCTACCAGTGCTCGTAATCATGCCTCTTTCTTAATTTTAACAGAAGTCATTCGCATCTGTTCTCAGGAGGAAAATGCCTTTAAGAGCAACTTTTAGAATGATACCTTTTCCATTTGCTTACAATTTTAAACCATAATTGCAAACAAACAGCATTTTTAAAAAATCTAACACATTTGATCTCTTGGCTATTTGTCTGCAAGCAGTACTTTGATCCCAGATTTCTCTCAAAAAATTTCAAGGCTAGACAATATAAATTAGCATCTAGGAATTTTGCCATTGACACGATGGCATGAGGAAGTAAACTGTAGAAATTAGAGATACATCATGGATACAATAGAGTTGATGCTTTTTAATTACCCTGTATCTTTGCTGGCTAATGGACTTTCTCTCCCAATCACACAGAGTGCAATGACTTCTATGAGGTATGTGGTAGATGGATAAGTATGAAATCCAAAGCAACCTGTTTATTTGAGACCCTGATTTTTGAACATATATTTGTAGATGAAGGAATTTGCTTATTTCCTTTCTCTTTCTAATAAAGAAAGTATAGATTTTGGTCAAAAGTCTGTAATTGATAAACAGGAAATGTTTCAGGATTGGAATTAACATTGGAAATAAATGTCCCCTCTCTTCATTTTGCCTATTTACCTTCTTCTCCAAAAACTAAAGGAGCAATTATGAAGGAAAAAAAAAATAGAGAGTAGTTTAAAAGACACAGCTGTGCACACAATAATTCCCCTAGCAAGCTTTAGAAAATGCATGAAGCTGAGAAGAGGGGAAGGAAAATAAAGCAGTGAGGAAGAAAAGAAATGTATAGGAAAGTGATAAGACAGAAAGGGGAGTTTGCTTTGTGCAGACTTTCATCTTCATTTGAATAATATCAACTAGTTAAAATAAATGATAGTATGAATGTGCTTTCCAAGACAGTGTATTTTACTTCCACAAAAAGAAAAGTCATTTCACTGAACTGCGTGGGAAAAGGAGACACTTTAAATAAAAGGAATTTCCAAGAATAGAATGCTATTTAAACCTCAGATGAGAACATGGAATACATTTTGACATACCATGTGTCAGCCTTCAGTTTAATATTATTTCAGGCACACATTTCCTTTTTCTTAGAAACTGATTAGAATATACTTATATTTTCCATTATTTGTTCCATTTCCTATATTTCTCTGCAAAACACTTTTAATGGTTGCATCAGGTTGTGTTCATAGACAGGCATTTATAGCAAACTGTGAGAATTATCCTGAATGTTTATTCTCTGCTATTGGGTTCTCTCTTAAAACTCGCTATGTTGGATTTATCAGTATAAAATAGAAAATAAAAATGTAAAGAGACTATATGCTATGGTCAAAATGTCTGTGGTTCAAATAGTATATGTATATATGATTATATATATGCATATATAAATATTATGTATATAAAAATATATGTACACATATACATAAATAGGCAGACTGATTTCTTATCTAGAAAAAGTTTAGGGAAGGTTACTACAGCAATGACGGCTAATAATTGCTACATGCCAGACCATATGCTATTTGCTATACTTACACTATTTCGTTTAGTACTCTCAAAAACCTTATGAACTAGATACTGCTAATAACTCTTTTGTAAAGATGAATAGATCAATGTTTACATAAGTCATATTTTTTTTTCCACAATCCTACAGTTTGGAAGGGGCAGAGGCAATATTTGCTCTAAAAAGATCCAATGCCAAAGTAAGTCCTATTTTTCACTTCACCAGCAACAAACAAATGAAGAATAAGGGAAAGTAAAGGTAGAAAAATAAGGGATAGATCTAAGATGAAGACATAAGTTAACCTAAATTGTGTACCACACAATATATTATTTCAAACAAGTTGCCAAAATATACTAGGCTTTCGAAACCCCTACCTACAAACTCTAGTCAGTTATGTATTTTACAGATGCCATGGTATTTTTTTTAATATCAGAATTAAAGTTATTCTTAGAAACCAGACAATTATAAATTTTACTTGGACATGTGCTTTAAAGGGATGCTATGTCAGGTAATGCACAATGTTCTATGAGTATCAAAGAGTGGACATGGCAATTCATTGGTAAGTACTTCCTATAGAGGTAATTATTTATCAGTATATATAATAGAAATATCTTCATTTGGAAAAAGAAAAGGTTGGGTTAGTGTTCTTTAGTGAAAACTTAGGGACCTGCAGTAGATTCCTGTCACAATAGAAGGATGTGCCAAATCTTCTCAGAGATGAACCAAATGACTTTTACTACAGGTAGTTAGGGAGAAAACAAACAAAAACACAACAAGAAGGCTTATTGCATATATTTCACAAAGCCTATTACAAAACTTTTTGCACTTTATTATTGAAAAGTGTCCTAATAACTTCTTTAGAATGGTTAACTACTGATGTATAAAAGTCCTTCTCAAACGCTTGATTTGTCTAATTTCTCCAGAATAAAGCACAGTCCAAGCAGCAAATTACAAAGAGACCAAAGGAACTGACAGTAATAGCAAAAGTGATAACTCCCAGCAACAACCTAGAGGAAAGACAGAACTGTTAGAGCAAAATACAATAATTAAATAAGGATGTGCTAATATTTGTAAACATTCAAGAAAGCAAGAAATGCACAATATATTAAATTTTTTTAAACTTTAAAACAAAGTAGTACATACCCATTTAAAAAAACAATATGAAAGGTTTTCTGCATCTATTGAGATGATCATATGTTTTTTCTCCTTCAATTTGTTAATATGGTGTATCACATTGGTTGATTTGTGTATATTGAAGAATCCTTGCATTCCTGAGATAAACCCCACTTGGTGTATGATCCTTTTAATGTGCTGTTGGATTCTGTTTGCTAGTAATTTTTTTGAGGATTTTTGCATCTATGTTCATCAGTGATATTGGCCTGTAGTTTTCTTTTTTGGTGACTTATTTGTCTGGTTTTGGTATCAGAGTGGCCTCGTAGAATGAATTTGGGAGTGTTCCTCCCTCTGCTATATTTTGGAAGAGTTTGAGGAGGATAGGTGTTATCTCTTCTCTAAATGTTTGATAGAATTTGCCTGTGAAGCCATCTCATCATGGGCTTTTGTTTGTTGGAAGATTTTTAATCACAGTTTCAATTTCAGCGCTTGTAACTGGTCTGTTTAGATTTTCTATTTCTTCCTGGTTCAGTCATGGAAGGTTTTGATTTTCTAAGAATTTGTCAAATTCTTCCAGCTTGTCCATTTTATTGGCATATAGTTGCTTGTTGTAATCTCTCAGGACCCTTTGTATTTCTGTAGTGTCAGTTGCTACTTTTCCATGTTCATTTCTAACTTTACTGATTTGAGTCTTCTCCCTTTTTTTCTTGATGAGTCTGGCTAATAGTTTTTCAATTTTGTTTATCATCTCAAAATACAAGGTTTTAGTTTTATTGATCTTTGCTATCATTTCTTTCATTTTTTTCATCTATTTCTGATCTGATCTTTATGATTTCTTTCCTTCTGCTAACTTTCAACAGAATTCAACACCCATTTATGATAAAAACCCTCAAGAAAGTAGACATAGAGGGAACTTACCTCAACATAATAAAGTCCATATATGAAAAACCCACAGCCAACATCATTCTCAATGGTGAAAAACTGAAACCATTTCCACTAAGATCAAGAACAAGACAAGGTGGCCCACTCTCGCCACTATTATTCAACATAGTTTTGGAAGTTTTAGCCATAGCAATCAGAGGAGAGAAAGAAATAAACAGAAATAAAATCGGAAAACAAGAAGTAAAGCTGTCACTGTTTGCTGATGACATGATACTATATATAGAGAATCCAAAAGATGCTAACAGAAAACTAGGGCTAATCAATGAATTTGGTAAAGTAGCAGGATACAAAATTAATGCACAGAAATCTCTTGCATTCCTGTAAACTAATGATGAAAAATCTGAAAGAGAAATGAAACACATCCATTTACGACTGCAACAAAAAGAATAAAATACCTAGCAATAAACCTATCTAAGGAGACAGAAGACCTGTATAGTTTTCTGCTCTATGCAGAAAACTATAAGACACTGATGAAAGAAATTAAAGATGATACAAACAGATGGAGACATATACCATATTCTTGGATTGGAAGAATCAACATTGTGAAAATGACTATACTACCCACAGCAATCTACAGATTCAATGCAATCCCTATCAAACTACCAATGGCATTTTTCACAGAACTAGAACAAAACTTTTCAGAATTTGTATGAAAACACAAAAGAACACAAATTGCCAAAGTAATCTTGAGAAAGAAAAATGGAGATGGATGAATCAGGCTCCCTGACTTCAGACTATATTACAAAGCTACAGTAATCAAGATAGTATGGTACAGGTATAAAAACAGAAATACAGATCTATGGAACAGGATAGAAAGCCCAGAGGTAAACCCACACACATATTGTGACTTTATCTTTGATAAAGGAGGTAAGAATGTACAATAAAGAAAAGACAGCCTCTTCAATAAGTGGTGCTGGGAAAAGTGGACAGTCCATGTAAAAGAATGAAATTAGAACTCTGCCTAACAGCATACAGAAAAATAAACTCAAAATGGATTAAAGACCTCAATTTAAATTCAGACACTATAAAACTCTTGGAGGAAAACATAGGCAGAACACGTTATGACATAAATCACAGCAAGATCCTTTTGACCCACATCCTAGAGAAATGGAAATAAAACCAAAAATAAACAAATGGGACCTAATGAAACTTCAAAGCTTTTGCACAACAAAGGAAACCATAAACAAGGCAATAAGACAACCTTCAGAATGAGAGAAAATATTTGCAAAAGAAGCAACTGACAAAGGATTAATTTCCAAAATATACAAGCAGCACATGCTGCTCAATATCAAAAACACAAACAACCCAATCCAAAAATGGGTGGAAGACTTAAATAGACATTTCTCCAAGTAAGATATACAGATTGCCAACAAACACATAAAAGGATGCTCAACATCACTAATCATTAGAGAAATGCAAATCAAAACTACAGTGAGGTATCACCTCATACCAGTCAGAATGGCCATCATCAAAAAATCTACAAACAATAAATGCTAGAGAGGGTGTGGAGAAAAGCGGATGCTCTTGCACTGTTGGTGGGAATGTAAATTGATACAGCCACTATGGAGAACAGTATGGAGGTTCCTTAAAAAACTACAAATAGAACTACTATATGACCCAGAAATCCCACTACTGGGCATATTCCCTGAGAAAACCATAATTCAAAAAGAGTCAGGTACCACAATGTTCATTGCAGCACTATTTACAATAACCAGGACATGGAAGCTACCTAAGTGTCTATCGACAGATGAATAGATAAAGAAGATGTGGCACATATATACAATGGAATATTACTCAGCCATAAAAATAAATGAAATTGAGTTATTTGTAGTGAGATGGATGGACCTAGATTCTGTCATACAGAGCAAAATAAGTCAGAACTAGAAAAACAAATACCATATGCTAACACATATATATGGAATCTAAAAAAAAAAAAAAGTTCTGAAGAACCTAGGGTCAGGGCAGGAATAAAGATGCAGACATAAAGAATGGACTTGAGGACACAGGGAAGGGAAAGGGTAAGCTGGGATGAAGCGAGAGAGTGGCATGGACATATATACACTACCAAATGTAAAAGAGATAGCTAGTGGGAAGCAGCCACATAGCACAGGGAGATCAGTTCAGTGCTTTGTGTCCACGTAGAGGAGTGGGATGGGTAGGTGAGAGGGAGACACAAGAGGGAGGAGATATGGGGATATATATATACGTATAGCTTATTCACTTTTTTTATACAGCAGAAACCTACACACTTTGTAAAGCAATAATACTCCAATAAAGATGTTAAAAAAATTATGCAAAGTATAAAATGAAAGTAAATATTTTATTACTTTATCACCAACCCCTTTATCTCTCCTCCAGAACTAAATACTGTTGTCATTTCCTTTGGTAATCACCAAATATAACTAAATAATACAACTTTAAATAATATGCTTCTGCCTGTTTTAACTCTTCTCCTTCTAACAATGAATTTGATCACTCTTTGCTATGAAAATGAGGACCTTATTTATCCTTCCTTTCACATGCACTGACCTTTTAGTCTCCCAAGTTTTGTTAGTTATTCCATTATTTCATATAATCAAAATTCACACTATATGCATTTTATTCAGTAATGCTAATTAAGTCTCCTCTTTGTTATGTTAGCAGAATTTCTAAACTAAGGTACATGGGCCACATGCAACAGAACTCCCTGTCTGCTCATTGAAATGCAGATTCCTATATCTACCTGCAGGGAAATAATTAAGCAGCTCTGAAATGAAGAATAGGGATCTGCATTTGTAACTATATCCTCAGATAGTTCTTGTGAATACTAAATATATGGGAACACTTGGGGATTTTAGTCTAAAACTGAAACCAATAAAATATATGTTAAACATGTGCTAAAAATGTTCTTACTGTAGTACCAATAGAAAAAGGTACAATACTATGCTATTAGAATCAGTATTTCAAAAAAGAATTTAGTTTTATCAAAATTTAATGCATCCTCTTTTAATTTCATTCTGGCTTCCTTCAATTTTTGATCTTACTCAGCTACCCGAGATTTGTTCTCTTTCTAAGAGTACTTTTATGGTTGGTGTACATTCTTGAGTAATTTAATAAGCTCATAAGTATTAAACTTGAGAGTATCCTTTTTACTCGTACACTTCACCAATAACTTGAGCATCAAATTAAAGGATCAAATGTTTTTCCTATCATAATTTCAAAGACACTAATTCATTTTGTTCTGTATCTGTGATTCTAATTAGACAAGCATTAGATGCTTGTTAGAATGGTTGTTCCTTTTTTGGTATCCTGATGTTTTAGGTTTGTTTGTCCCTTATTAAGGTATTTATGCTTAAAGTTGTGGAATTTTTCTAGGTAATAAGGCTTTGCAAGGAATGGGATGTGCTCTTGTAGTGAAATAATTTCCTACAAATATCATTAATTTCCAGGTACATCAAAGGCATGCGAGATGTTGAGGTCTGTGTGTGAGATGCATATGAGTGCAAAATTAACTATTTTTTTGAAAATGAATAATAATGCCATATGTTTCATAGTTAGTTTTTATCACTTGACATTTGAAACTTTCATCATTTAGCAGTATTTAAAATATATTAGGATTCTCAAAGAATTATTTATGATTCTTTCTAAGATATAATTAACCTAATTGCTTTACATTTATATGACTTTGTTTCTTTAGTACAATGACTCCAAATGTATCTCAGGGTTTTCTTTGTGATTGCATCAGGTTGAATTTCAAAATGTTAAAATTTTTTCTCTAGTTATATAGATATATGATATGACATTCATCTTAACATTAGGTTTAAAACTTAAGTTTCAGAGTTCTATAACTAGTCATCTTCTAGCTAAAGAACTTATTTATTTATATAAAAATGTCTTTTAAAAATTTCTTTAAGCATTTTCACTCTGTTTCAGTGCAAAAGGGTTAGACTATTTTGGAGACATATTTTACTAATAAATAATGATAATATAGGCCATGGTTTATAAGTCTGGCTTTTAAAATATGCTCATTTAACATTACTTTGATAGTTGCTTGAAGGGAAAATGATAGCTCAGAATATTCTGCATATGATAGGGCTTTGATCAGATTACTTCTTGTTAGTCTGAGTGGTTGCATTTGGTTCTCAGAAAAATTTTCATGCATATCAGATAGACAATTGCTTCACTCATTAAGATATTGTGTTTTCCTTTCCTTAACTTAATTTCTTATAACAAGGCTATTTTTCAGGGTATTGAATTTTTTTATAACATGGAGAAATACATGCTCTATTACTTCTTTAGAAAGTCATTTACATACAAATGAGCTCCTCCTCTTATTCTTTTTTTTTTTTTTTTCCCAGTACGCGGGCCTCTCACTGTTGTGGCCTCTCCCGTTGCGGAGCACAGGCTCCGGACGTGCAGGCTCAGCGGCCATGGCTCATGGGCCTAGCCGCTCTGCAGCATGTGTGATCTTCCCGGACCGGGGCATGAACCCGCGTCCCCTGCATCGGCAGGCAGACTCTCAACCACTGTGCCACCAGGGAAGCCCTCTTATTCTTGTCTATTGTTTTCATTCTTCAAATGTTTGTATATTTGAACAAGTCTTTCAGACTATACATTAAGTTCAAAAATAGAAAGAATTGGCAGTATTGCATTTTGGGAAATGGTGATGCAATGTTATTACTTATTTACTCAGTTTCCATGAATTTCTTCAGAATCAGAGACTACATATCCTAGGTATAAAATGAAATTTAAAAAGTAAAATTGATTTAACATATAAGAATAAGAAGGCCGTGAAGAACTTATATCACACAGATAAATTTTCTAGGTATTGATTATCAACTCATGTGCTGGGAGTTTGAAAAATTCAGTTTGATCATCTACTTTTTAATAAAAGTAATTGATAATAGTTCAGCCCTTTACCTTTCTTAACTGGTTCAGACTTTATCTTTCTTAATCTTAATAGTTATTCTTTTGTAAAACAAACAAACAAACAAAACAACAAAACTCAGCAACTATAACTCATCAGAAGTCACCAGCTCTGTTTTAAGATATTTATGGTATGATTTTACTCTGATCACCAAAGAGAGTCTAAATACCCCACACTTGATATTCATCACAAAATAAATAAACTCAGCTAAAAAAAAATTATTAGAAAGTTCCATTTATTCAATATTTTAATTTCTTTTTATGTATTTATGTAATTATTTTAGTTACTATGTAGTTACCAGCTTAATATTTTCTGGTTTATATATTTTTTTAATTACAAGATTAACAAATACAAATTGTAAGATGTAAAAAGGTACAAATGACATAAAAGGAGTTAAACTCTACTCTTCATACTCAGCTCCCACCCCCAGTTCTCTATTAACCATTTAGGGATATATTCATGAATTTATTATTCATGCCAGAGAAAGTATGATCAAATACTGTTGTAATTCACAGAGAGGACACCCCAAATAAGCACAAATACCAACACACACACACACACACACACACACACACACACACACACAGAGAGAAACAAACCTCTTATCTGGACAGACCTCTCATATTTTTGCCTCTAATTCCCACCAGCCATGATCACTAATAAATCTTCTTAATATTTCATTGGCTATAATGTCTTAAATTTTCCTAAAGAGAATAAACTACAATATTATTTATAAAACATGCAGGGATATCTCTTCCACGTCTTCCAACTTGGGTTAAATAACAGTCTTTGGTGTAGTCTCTTCCCCTTTAGTGTGTTCTGTTCATCATTTCCTTTGGATATGATTGATAACTTGGCTTCTGTGAATTTAATACCCTGATATTTTCCTTTAGCTATTGCCCTTTTCACATAGCTAAAATATTCTAGGTGTTTGTTTGAGTTTTTCTTGAGTGAAAGAATAAGAATTTATCCACTGATCATCACACCAGTGATTAAAAAGAAGCCCCTAATCCCCTCTTTCCACATAGGTTACTGCTTATCCGTAGGTGTGCAATATGCACTGAGAATGAAAATAGAAGAAAAAGATGGTTAGTAAAGAGAGCTTGTCTTGAAATGTCAGGAAGCTTAACTTCTTTTCTTTCTGATTACATTCAAAATAAAAGATGTTTTAGAGAAAATGGAGGTAACTTTCAGAGAAATAAAGGAATTATAAACTAGCATTTATTTTCTGGAAAACAACTTGACAGTAGATAAAGAGCTATAATCATATGTTTTGAAGAAGTAATATTACTTTTGGCATTATATCACAATAAAATTATTAGAAATTCAAGAACAAAGATGGTTTTTACTGCATTGTTTCTCATGCACATGCCTATCAGTTGATCCTGATTAGATAAACTGTAGTATGTCTTTAAGATTCATTTAATAAAATAATGTTTATAAAGAAATGCAGTAAGAGAGATATTTATATTTGAAACTGGCATACATGAATTTATCTTAGACAACTGTAAGTTATTTTGGCATTGTTAATAGTCAACAGTAGTCCTGGGTGAGGGTTAGCTGCTCCTTCAGAATTATCCCACAAAAATGTTACAATGACAGCAATTCCTACCACACATGCTGACTTATTTTAAGTAAGCATTTAATAAAATACAGTGACACTAAATGTTCTATAATCTCTCTACCTTTTTCAGAATTCTCAAAACATCCTCTCTTAAAGGTTCACCTGAGACAAATGTGACCATATTCCAGTTACAGCATTTATCCCATCCTCTATCAGGGCCATGTAATCAGAAAAAGGATGAGAATATTGACCAGTTAGGGATCAAGCCTAAGGAGCCTTCCCAGCATTACATTTTAAGGTGCTCCCTATATTTTTATACCATGCTAATGCAAAGTTGGGGAAGGGTCTCTACAATATTCTAGATAATCCATTCATCTTCGAAACCATTTCTAACATTCATTTTGGCAATTATCTAATTTCACCAATAAAAACCTAGTTCTAACATATCTTGTATAAAGCAGCTGGTACAGATAGGGCATAGAGATAGCTAGATTACTCACTGCAGCAGCCTCTGTAGTGTGGTATCTCTGATAAATGCTAGTTGACTCCTCTTGGAGTGTGAATTACTAACTAAGAAAATAACAGCCCCTAGAGCATAGCTTGGAAAATATAATACATTATCTATACTGATGAATATTAAAGTTAATTGCACAGTCAAAACACATATAACACTAAATTCAAAAGTTTAACTACATACACACACTATGATTTCAGTTATATTTAAATGTATAAGTACAAAATACTACTGGAAAATTTACCAAAAATGTTAACAATATTTGATCAAAATTATTTTTATTTTCTTCCTTATAGATATATGTTTTATTTTCTAGAAAATCTCTTAACAAATACTATAGAATAAGTAGGGAAATAAAAAACTATATTACTTAAACTGAAAATACGTAGATTAGTAGAGCACTGCCTCAATGACTTGCTTGTATTCTTCAGTTTGGGCTGTTATAAAAGATACCATATACTGGGTAGATTAAACAACAGAAATTTATTTCTCACTGCTTTGGAGTCTGGGAAGTTTGAGATCAGGGTGCCAGCTGATTCAGTGTCTGGTGAGGGTCCTTCTCATGTGGAAGATAGGAAGAGAGTAAATAAGCTCTCTCAGGTCTCTTATAAGGGTACAAATACCATTCATGAGGGCTCCATCCTAATTACTTCCCAAAGGTCCCAGCTCCTTCTGCCATCACATTGAGGGTTAGGGCTTCACTACATGAATTTTGGCGGGGACAAAACCATTTGTTCCATAACACTGATCCTTTGTATATATACTTAAGCGCCAAGCAGGTAATGATCATTCTGTTGACTATGCCTTCAATTAGTAAATAGATGACTCTCAAGCTTTCTTAAGGTATTTTTCTTTTGTTTGTTTCATTCAAGAAAAATAAACTGCCAGAGCAAATACAAATTAAAAACAAGAGACAATTTCCTTGGTGAAAATCAAGGAAAGGAATTTTACTGTTCTCCTTTTATAAGAATATTTACTTTTGAAAACTTGTAAGTTCTTTCTCTGTCTCTTTGAAATATATGTACATTTTTCTAAAAGCTAAGTCCTTTTGCCAGCTTTCTGATATAAGAATGTCTTTCTCAAGGACCTGAAAACTATCTATTTGGAATATAAACACGCAGGGAAGATAGTGCTCCTATTTCCCAGTTTCTGTTGAAGAGTAAAAGTCTAACTTCAGCAGGCTTTGACTCTAGTTTGTAAAACTACCTCCTTTCATAAAGATATCAGAAGTTTATTTTTCCTTTGTATAAAACCAATTGACTTGGACAGATGGTCAACTCAATTATCAAGTTAGTGGAGGATAAATTATCTTTGACAAATAGTAGTGTCAAGTGCTCTTATCTGAGAACTAGCTATTCTTTATGTTGAGAACATACACCTAATGGCTGCATCTGCTTGGTTATGTATACACTTGAGATTTCTTTCTGTCTTTGCAATCTTTTAGTAGGCTGCAATTGATGCACATTACATTCTAGCTTAATGTATTCAATAATAAAATTGTTTTCTTTCTCCTCTACCTTTGCACAAATGTCTGGGTTTGTAGGACATTTTATTTTTAATTATATTTCCCCCCAAATACATACTTTCAAAATTCCTTTCTAAATACATTTTAAAATCTATAATTTATAAATAAAGATTATTTCCCCTAAGAAATCATCAGCCACAGTGATATTTGTTTGAAAATTTGCTTTTTTCTTCTTGTTTTGGATTTTTTTTACCCTAGTATATACGTTTTAATTATGATTACCAAAAATTTAAGATACAAAAGAATACAAAGGAAGGCATAAAAGGAATTAAACTCCACCTGTCTCCTTTCACATTCAGCATCTCTACTTCTCTGATGTAACCAAGGCAACCAGATGATATTTCTTTCCATACCTTTCTCCATGCTCCAATAATTCCATATAAAACATCTTTGTGAGCTGTGTAGTACTGAGGCAGGAGACAGATGGGCCACCAGGGCAAACAGTTTGTGTTCGTTTTTGTGCACCTATACCCCAAGACAGGAATAACAGGACAATTGAGAGAGGAGGCTGGGCCCTGCCCAGATAGAATATAAGAGACCACATATTCCTCATTCTCAAAGTCAGGAGACCTCCCCAACTACACATGTGCAGAAAGACTCCTTGTAGGTAAAAAGGGGAATGATGCCTACTGATGCTCACTTACCCATAGGCCTCTTTGATAGAATCCATCTTGGCTAATCCATCATGCACACATGGGAAAATCCTGAGATAAACTAAATATGGACTCTGAACCAGGCAAATCAAAATTATTGGTCAAAGGAAACATGGAAGAAATGCCCCATAAAAGTGATTCAAACTGCCATGAGGACGTGACTCTATCTCTGAGCCCTCCCGTGTGTCTATCCACACATACTGTACTCTTTCTTTCCCTTAATAAATACTGTACTTCTTTCACTACTTTCTGTCTTTGTGGGAATTCTTTTTCTGCAAAGCCATAGGGTGAGGGGCTTGTCACTGACCACTGGTTTAGTGGCTAGGATTCGGTGCTCTCACCACCAGGACATGACCTCAGTCACTGGCTGGGAACTGAAACCCTGCTTCAAGCTGCTGCAGGCTGAGGCCACCGGAGATCAGTACTAGATTAAGTGCAGATAATTTTAGAATGCCATAAGTGTAAGACTTAATTATATGAAGTAAATTTGCAAGACCCTCTTTTTCTATGCCCAGATATGGGGCTTTTGAAAGAGTCAAAGAAAAGTTGCACCAGAGTCAAACACGATGAAATTAAAGAGGAAGGAAAATTTTATTCAAGACTATTACATTAGGAATTAAGACTATTGTGGTAGGTAGGGGAGAGAGATTGAACTCAACTCCAAGTCCATTGAAAAAAAAGGCAGATTAGTTTTGAAGCACTGGGATAAATTAGTGGAAAAGTACTGGAGGAGATTAAGGGAGAGGTTGGTCAGTATAATTAGTCCACCTGTGTTTGCTAATTGGTGCTTATCAAGTCAGCCATCAGTCATCTCACAAAGACTGGTATATAGAAATCCTGTCTTTCTTGATGTTATGTTTCAAAAAAATGGGCCCCAATCCTTGAGAAAGACATGTCTGGGTTATAATACTGGAAGAGGTTGGGAGATTTCCATCTCAAAGGGACAGAGAAAGAATTTATAATTGCTCTAAAGGAAATGCTCTATGAAAAGTGTGTGTGGTCAGGGGCCAATAGTAGGGAAGAAGCAAGCATGTCGAAGATTTCATCAAGTTGAGGGGAATATTGAGACCAATTGATAATAGTTAAAGCCTGGCTAGATTTGGGAAATGACCTAGTAGTAAAAGATAAAATTACAACATGCATCAGGTGGCAAATGTAGCAACACAATCACCTCCACTGAAAATATACATGTCATATTATAGGACTACGAAACTCATGCCCTAAAGCCAAACTGATCAACAGATGGTTGTACAGAATAAGAAATCAAGGGGACTCTGTGAGTAGTTTTTGCCAAAATAATAATGTCAATTTATATCCTAAACTAGACCATGAAATATTCTATATCAAATCAATATCTTCATTTTAACAATACACATTAATAAGAATAAACTATACTGATCATGTTTACTATTTTATATAACCAAACACTTTTAATTTCTCCATGTGATCAGTTTATTGTTTCACAATCCCACTGATTGGAAATGGAAGCCAATAATTTTATTTTAGTCATCATTTCAGGAACTAAAACCAGAAGCTGAAATGTCAATAAATATTGATAGAACTTAGCTCAGTCAGCACAGTCTAATTATCTAATAAATTCTACTTCTTTAAACAGTTCTTAACAGAATTAATTTAACTATGCTTTATATTTCCCACCTTCCTGCAACTAACATTTAACCACATCTCTTCTTAATTAATTTAAATATCAAGAACTTTATCCACTGACAGTTTTATAAATTATGAAATGTTTAGAGCATTTCTAACTGTATGTATGAATGTTTTGAGTATTTACTACTTGAAAATGAAGATGAGCAATCATATATATATGATTGTTTATATATATATATATAATTTCTCTCATAAATATTATCTGTTCATGATCAATTTCATAAATGTCAGAGGTTAAAAGGATACATTATATTCCCAGATACTGTACCTTATTATAATGGGGATAATACTTTTTTTAAACTTCTATTTTATTTTGTTCTGTTTGTATAATACACAGAAAATTCCTCAGCTTGTGGTCTACAGCCAGCAATTAACACCACTTAGCAGCTGTTAAAATGGGTAATCGCCTGTTTTTATCTTCATGTGGCTTAATTCAAATGTTAATTGCTCTCTAAGCAGGATCATAAAGCTACAACATCCTGTACAATCTGCAAACATTTTGAAGTAAAATAAATCACACTTTTTTTTGTATTTGTTTTGGTGGTGGTAGTGATGGAGGGAGAGAGTAATATTCAAGAGATTTTAATATTTGGACATGGTGAAATGCAATGATGCAACTTCCAAAGGGATTTATTATTATTGTGGTGTTATAGTTAGATCAAGTAGAGCCATGATGTTCACTATGGTAGCCACTTAAACACTTTAAGTGAAGCTAGTGTAAATTTAAATGTGCTCTAAGGGTAAAATACACACCAGATTTCAAACACTTATTACTAAGAAAAAAAGTAAAATAACTCATTGATAATATTTATATTGATTGCATGTTGAAATGTTAACATTCTGGATGTACAATACTAATGTCACCAGGTGATAAAAAATTAAACAGTTGATTGAAGAAAGAAATGGAAAATTTTATTTGCACCAAATTTGAGGATTATAACCCGTGAGTAATATCACTGAAAGCTCTGAGAACTGTTCCACCAGTTAGAAGTCAAGGCACAGTTATATAAGTTTTTTGAGACACAGGGCCGGCTTTACATTAAATGACATATTATTCACAATCCAGATCTAAGTGTCATTGTGGCCCCTTACAAGATTAAGAAGGAATGTTTTCTCCTAAGGAGTTGTCTTGTTGATGCTAGGAACAAGTTGTTCTGTATGGTTGAGTAGATATTTCTGCCAATGAGGGAGGTTTGGTAGATGTATAATGCAGATACACAATGCATAGTAGTGGCGGGGAGAGGAAGCCAAAGGGCAGAGAAGAATTTTTTTATGTTTAAGTGTTCTTGTCTTACCATAAAATAAGAATTTTATTTCACACTAGGTTAAATAAGATACAGTAGTAAAATTAATTTCATTGTTTATTTTATTCTCTTTAATATGGCTACTAGAAAATTTAAAATTATATATGTGACTCACGTTATATTTCTACTTCATAACATTGAAGTAGAATATGAACAAATTCCTAAGGTGTTAGAAACAACCATCTTGCCTTTCCAGTTATACGACCTCTGCCTTGTGTTGGAAAACATAAAAAATGGGAAGTAATAAATCCATACATACCAACTAATGACTTTAGAAAATTGATACATTATCTTCTTTTAAAGGAAATCAAATATCTTCAAATCTTTTAAAAATTCAGTTAAAACACAATTCCCAAAGCCAATCAAATTTCAAAAGTGTAAAGGACAAATGAAACTAGAAAATGACACTGAGAGAAATAAAGCAGGCTGTAATTAATCAATTATTGGATAAATGGGAGAAAACAACATGCATTTTTAAAGTTAGTTTTAATAAAATACATTTAATTGTGTGCACTTTGGAGCCTTCACTAGGCAGTGGGAACCAAGAGGTCCATCTGCGTGCAATTTGAAATGAATGCAGATCCTCCTCCCTTTCCTCTTTGGCTCCATGACTAATGAGAAAATGGAATGTGTTTTGGTCTAAAGAGCCTTGTTTGAATACAACACTATTGATTTCCTTATGACTCATCCTTCATTTTAGTGTCTTGAGAGATAAGAGATCTTATTGGATGAGACATAAAGCTGAAGTCCTGATCATCTGTGGTCATTAAGCATCCCAGGGCACATTTTGCTAGAGAGCAGGATGGTTAGCCTATAACCTGGCCCAGTTTCAATCTATGTAAGGATAGCCTAGTGACCTAAATTCTCTATGTTTGTCCAAACAAGAAACAGTTTCTTCTAAGCTCCGTGCCACAAACTGCCAAGTTTTGGCTATTTTCTATTAAACTCCTGCCAACTTTCACTCTACAAATACCTACATTTGAGTAAACTGAATGTATATTTGAAAATATGAAATCTTGTCTTATAAGATCATTGATATTCTGTAGTGAATTAAGAGATTTTTGTTATTATGGTGTAATACTATATTATATATATAATAAAAATATAGTTTAGAAATGTGGTAGAATGTCTGTTTATGATGTTCTAGTTTATTTCAGTGAACATATATTAAGTGCCCACTATGTAAATGTATTATACTACCCAGTAAAAAACAAACAACCAACTATAGTCACTATCTTCAAGAAGCTAAAGGTCTGGTAAGTGAGACAGTTAAGTAAACAGGTATTTGCAGGATCACATGATAAAAGTTACAAAAGTTGTAAATAAAGAAAATGAAGAAGACAGTTCCCTAACCTCACAGTGGGTGTTTGTGGAAGAGAGGTCATGTAAAATGGTCATATGTTTGGTATTTTTGTTTACTTATAAAAATAAGGTAACTAGAAATTAAACACAGGAAGGGAGTACAGAAAGTTGAACACAGAGGAAATAATATCAGCAAAGTCAAAGACGCTTCACTTGGAATGGGAAATCCAATCATTATCAATGGTTTTGTTCTGAGAATAAGTAAAGTGAAACAGGGAGTAGAAACAAAAACGTATAAGGAAGAAACAGAGCAAGAAGACTAAGATTTTATTTGTTTTTTCTTGGTGGGTCTACAGATTACTTGCTTTAGAATCACCCAGAGGAGAAGAAAACCTTGGTGTTGAGCTTGCTTCAAGTGAAGCCCAGCAGAGTTAGAAGGAAGTTTATGAGCAGTGAGAACTATTAGAGGCTTACATAGGGAACATCTCATGATCACATGCTAGATTTGTAGTGTAACTAAATTATTTTTTACAATTATGATAATTACAAAAGAATAGTTTGGAAAAAGGAAAGACTTCTTGAAGTTATAAGACTAGATAGAAATAAGAACAAAGCTAGAAGGAAAGCCTACTGATAGGGTGGTTACTTTTCTTGGAACATGATCCCAGGTTTTGCAACGAACAAACAAAAAACAAAAACAAAGCCTGAAAAACGTTTGTTTTTCGTATACTCTAACAGATAATTTGCACCCAGGACTAGACCAGGATTTTCAACAAAAGCTAAGCACTGAAGAACTATCATTGTCCACTTTTCTAAAATACTTTCTAAATTTTGTGGTTGCATATTTCTATATATTTTATCAATTCCAATTTTTTATTAGTGTTTCATCTTTGACGGGTTTTATCTAATTATTGGGTAATTCAGAACTGCTTATACAATATTGTTTACATTTTTGAAAATGTTTCCAAAAGATCCTATTAAACTGTTTCATTTTATTTCCTTCAACATTAACTGTACTCATCAATTCAAATTTTGTCATTTGGGGGCTGGTCTTCAATTAACAGTCAGAAGAGCTCCATAGTTTAAGGAGGGAATCTTGAATCCAGAAGATTTCATCTAACACAAATGCAAATGGAATTGGGAATAGCAACAATTGATAATATTCTGTGCTTTATAAATTTGCTTTTTCATGGAACAAACTGCATTGCTTACTGATTGGGGGTAGATAATAATTATCATCATTCTACAAAGGTAAGATTTTCTCTACAAAAAAGAATCATTTATTTTGTGTAAATTCATAAAAAAAAGTGTATCGGTTTGCTAGGGTTTCCATAACATATACCAGAGATTGAGTGGCTTAAACAATCGAAATTTATTTTCTCACAATTCCAGAGGGTTGAAGTTCAAGATCAAAGAATCATCAGAGTGTTTTCTTCTGAGATTGCTTTTCTTGGCTTGTAGATGACCTTCCCTATGTCTTCACATGGGCTTTCCTATGTTCGTGTCTGGGTTATAACCTCCTCTTCTTATAAGGACACCAGTCATATTAGAGTAAGGCCCATCCATATGATTCATTTTACAATAATTCCCTCCTTAAAGGCCCTATCTCCAAATGCAATCATATTCTGAGGTACTGGAGATTAGGATTTCAATATGTGAATTTAGAGGGGAAACACAACTCAGCCCATAAAAACATCTAACTATGAAATATATTTTAAAATTGAATTTAAACCATGAAGTACTAAATATTAAGAAGGGTGACATAAAGCATGATTGAGGAAACAAAAGTTTCTAAATCCATCCATGTAATGTTCCTAAAAAGTACTTCTGAGAGAAATCTATTCAAACTGTTCTTGGAATAGGAAAGTCGTCAAATGATTGATAAATAGGAGGCTATTCAAAAATTCAATGGCATGAAAATTAATGAAGGAAAAAAATTGGAGAAGGAAATCAAGAGAAAACAAATCTATAAAAAAGCATGCATACTTCTGACATGATATCATGTCAGGAACTTATAGGATTCTGGAGACAGAGAAGCAGATATGAACAGAGATAGGTGGTTGAAAGCTAAGAACTTGTGGTTCATTTGTGATGCAGTGAAAAAGTGGGGTAGACAAATAGGAAGGGAAATGATTCCTCATCGTGAAATTTTGAAAAGCCTGAATTAAATGAGCCAGAATGGAAAGGAGGATGTAAAAAATAGTCAGTGCAAAGAGCTGACCCTATCTCTGTATATGATAATATGATGAATCACAAGAAATAGCTGACTATGGAGCAAAACTGGGGAGATGCACATAATATTTACTAATATTGAATATGTACTATGTACCAAGCAAAGGCTTAGTAGTTTATAATCATTGTTTTTATCTAATTTCCATAGCAACTCTCACATTCAGTAATTTACCCTTGATCATAAACCAAGTGAGGAGCAAAGCCTGCATTTAAGCCCTGGCTCATCTCCAAGGTCCATGCTCTTCATCACTATACTCTACTGTTCACCAGGTGAAAGAGTTGCAGAAGTAGATTTGAATCTTTTCCAGAAGAGTAGAATAAAGATCAAACAAATGAGGCAAAAAAAAAAAAGAAAAGAAAAAGAAAACTATGCTTAGCATTTATTTAATTGAGATTACCTCATGTAATTCTCACTATAATATTAGAAGTGAGATCATTACTATACACATTTAAAAGATATGGAAACTGATGCACAAAGCAGTAAATAACTTGCCAAAGGACACCCGAAAATAATAGGTGGGAGAGCCAGGATGCAAGCCCCGGCAATATGACTCTAAGGCCTGCTTGGATCTATACTGTCTCCCAGGTGCAACAAAATTTAAATAGTAAGATTATCAACCCCCAGCGAAATGCTAGTCTGAAGGAAAGGCAACAAGGTTGGAAGAATAAGATATCTCTGACACACTGATTGGGAGGACCAGATTTTCTGAGAGAAGTAATCAAATTAACATATCCCTTTCTCCATCCATTCACTTTGAAAATTTGTTCAGTATATATATTAGTTTTCTAGGGCTGCCATAACAAAGTACCACACACCATGTGGCTTAAACAACAATTTGCTGTCTCACAATACTAGAAGCTAAAAGTCCAAAGTCAAGGTGTTAAAAGGGCTGGTTACTCCTAAGGAGGGAAGGATCTATTCCAGGCTTCTCTTTGTCTTGTAGATAACCATTTAACATGTTTACATGGCCTTCTCTTTGTGTGTGTGCCTGGGTCCAAGTTTCCCTCTCTTATAAGGGCACCAGTTATATTAGGGCAGGGGCCATCCTAATGACCTCATGTTAATTTTATTAACTCTGTAAAGACCCTGTCTTCAAATAAGGTACTGGATGTTAGAACGTCAATGTTGAACAACTTTTCTGGAAATTTCTTCAGCTAAATATCCAAGTTCATTACTTACAAAATCTGCTTCCACATAAACATAGTACTCAGTTCAGCTAAGTTTTCTCCATTATACAGAAATAACCTCCTTTCCTCTATTTTCCACAACATGTTCCTCATTTCCTTTGGAGTTCTTACTAGAAGAACCTTCAACATTAATATTTCTATGAACATTCTGCTTATGATGATGCATGTATTCTTTAAGACAATACAGGCTTTCTCTACCATGCTCCTTACTTCCTCCTGAGTCCTCACTGGCAGTATTTAATATTCATATTTCTTCCAACAATCTGTTCAAGGGAATCTAGGCTTTTTCTTTCATGCTTCCTAAAATGTTTCCAGCCTCTACCTATTATCCAATTATAAACTACTTCAATATTTTAGGCATTTGTTACAGCAGCACATCACTTCCTGGTATGAAAATATTTATTGCAGGGAAATGGCCTATATGATTAAGGAGGTTGGCAAGGCAAGTTCAAAAGCTGTCATGCAGTCCACTGGGAAATGCAGATTAGTACTTTCAGGCACAGGCTTAAGCTGCATCCACCAGCAAAATTTGTTTTCTTCAAGGAAGCCTCAATTTTGCTCTTAAGGTCTTTTAGTTGATTGAATCAAACTCACAAAGATTATGTACAATAACCTTCCTCACTTTAAGTAATCTGATGACAGACTTTAATCACATGTACAAAATCCCTACACAGTAACACCTAGGTTAATGTTCTGTTGAATAACTAACTGGGTATTACAGCATAGCCGCATTGGCACATGAAACTGATCATTATACCCGGGTTTTCCTTTTGCCTCACATATTCCAGACTTGGTGCTAAAGAAGGTGGCAACTTGGAAAAGCCAATAAGAACAACAACAAAAAAGCAACAAGAAAACTTGTTCTTCTTAAGACCAGAAAAAAGGCAATGCAGCAAGGCAGAAATTTTAGACAATAACTGTCTTATCTCAGCAAACATGGTAAAGGAACCCATGGTACCATCTTCATCCCCATCAGCAAAGGCCAAATGAACACCCTAGACTTCTGTTCTTTCTGGGCTGTAATGAGTCATGCTTGCAGCCTATTCCACAGGCTGGTTTCAGAACAGACAGAGTGAGGAGTTGAGGGTTTCATCCCAGTCCAGTGGTGACAAAGACCCCCTCCATAGTGTCCGTGGAGAACAAGTGGGAATGCTGACTCCAACCACCATAAGGCACCATATATCCCCAAGGTCTGTGTAAGAGGATGCAGATTGGGAATGCAACTTTCACTATCACATCATGATAACGATTCCTCTCTCTTCCCATTGTGTTAGTGGAGGCCACCTAGAAACCTGTAACCAGGAACTCCTCTCCATCACAGCCAGGGAAATGTCAGTGAAAGTCTAGTGGGGAATCTGAAATATATGCTCCATCCAACCAATGAAGTAAACTTTCCCTACCAAAGGCATCAAAGGATGCCTAGTGGGAAACCTGCACTTTTACCCCTTTCTAGAAGTAACAAGGCAATACTACCCTTTTTTCCACTGGTACAGTGTCAGAGAAAGTCTACTAAAACAGAAGATTTAAATAAGATCCAGTGTCTTTTAATATTATACCCACCATATCTAAGAAACAATGAAAACTCATTTGTCCCACCAAAAGAGAAAATCTCAAGTTGAATGTGAAAAATAATCAACAGATGCCAATACTGAGATGACACAGATGTTGAATTGTGACAGGATTTTAAAGCAACTATCATAAAGATTCCATGAAAATTATAAACATGATTGACACAAATGGGGAAAAAAGAAATTCTCATCAAAGAAACAAAAGATATGAAGAAATAAATGAAAATTATAAAACTGAAAAAGTAAAATAAAAACAAAATTTACTGGATGGGCTCAATCACCAAATGGAAAGGAAAGATTAAAAATTCAGTGAATTGAGCAAAATGACAGCAAAGTAATTTCTATTGTTCAACTCCTCAGCCAGAAAAAATCAGATTGAAAATCATCTGTGCACAAAAATACCTTCACAAGAAACAAGGATTCTAGGTGACAGATTACAGCACTTGGGTAAAGCACACAAATGAAAAAAGAAACACTCAGGACAGTAGGAAAAATAGATTCATTTTACATCCATCATCCACTCTCAAGACCAAGCAACCCAGTTTGGAGTGAGACACCTTTCCCACTAGACAAGGAGAGGAAACTAAGCATCTGACTTCACTGTGGATCTAAGAGCTGGGCTACTCCTGCCCTAGACCAACTCCCACATTCCTAGGTGGCTCTCTGAAGACTCCTTCAAATCCAAGCTCTGAGCCTACCCCAACATCAACCAGTTTCCATGGCCCAAGGCAACTCCTGTGACCCCATGCTCCAGGCAGTCTCTTGCAAACCCAGGCTTCCAGTCCACTCTGGCACAGTCTGGCTACAGTGGCACAGAGCCATCAGTGGACTCCCTCAAATCCAGGCTTTAGGCACAATCTAGTACTGGTCAGCCCCCATGACTCCTGCGGCTCCAGGCTCCCAATCAGCCCCTAGAACCCAGGGTCCAGGTGGACATATGTGAATCCAGGGTCCAGTATGAGCACAGTGCCAGCCCAACTACTATAGACCCAGGCTGTGAAAATACTCTAGCAGCAGCCCAGCCTCAAGGCTGGCTCCCATGCACGCAGGCTCTGGGTCTGCCTCAGTGCTAGTCTAGCTCCCAAGGTTTGAGATTTAGGCAAACAAATGTAGCCCCAAGCTCCATGTTCACATTGGTGTCAGGACAACTCCCCAGCCTCAGGCTTAGATGAACTCCTGTGAAACCAGCAACCCAGAACATGCTAGTATTAGACAGGCCCCTATGGACCCATATGTCAGGCCACACCAGTGGAACTTAGTGTCTAGTTGGCCCTTGTGGATCCAGCAGCCAGGTCTGCCCACACGGATTGAGTTTGTAGACCCATCACATCAAACTCAAGAAACTGGACCCACCCCAGTGAACCTAGTTTCTAGATCCATCCCTGTGATCATAAGAACCAAGCCTGCCCACCTAGGGCCCAGGAACCAGACCTGTCTGCCCAAGTACTCCAGAAGCAAGCCTGCCTGCAGATACCATGATATGGTATCTAGAACCATGATATGGTTCACCTAGAACCTCAGACTGGGCTGACATGTAAAGGTCTTTGCAGCTGAAGCCAGTCTGTAAAGAGTAGAAGAGGTTCTTACTTCCTCAAATGTGCAGACACCAAAGCAGAACCACAAAGATCATGACTAATCAAGAAAACATGATACCACAAAGAAAACTCCAATGACTGACCATAAAAAATGGAGATTCTATGAACTCCCCAACATAGAATTCAGAATAACTCTCTTAAAGAACTTCAATAAACTACAAGTAAACCCAGACAGATTACTAAATAAAATTAAGAAAAGAATACACAGACAAAATGAGAGGTTCAACAAAGAAAGAGAATTAAATAGAATTCTCCATTCAAAAAGCAAAGGAGTTGCTGAATGAATTTTAAAACAAGACCAAACTATATGCTGCATGTAGGAGATTTACTTCAGCTATAAAGACATCCACAGAATCAAAGTGAAGGGATGAAAAATATATTCCATGCAATTGGAAACCAAAAGAGATCAGGAGTAACTATGCTATGTCAAGCAAAATAGTAATAAACAAAAAAGGTCATTATATACTTATAAAGAGGTCAGTTCATCAAAAGTATTTAAAATTTGTAAATACATGCACTCCACATTGGACCACCTAAAACTACTGGGTTGGCCAAAAATTTGTTTGGGTTTTTCCTTAATATCTTATGTAAAAACCTGAATGAACTTTCGGCCAACCCAATATTAAGCAAATACTAACAAATCTGAAAGGAGAAATAGACAACACTACACGGCTAGGAGGGGCTTCAATGCATCACTTTTAAAAATAGATAGATCATCCACAAAGAAAATCGATAAGAGAACATTGGATTTGAACAATACCTTGGACAAAATGGACCTAACAAATATATACAGAACATTCCACCATATAGAATACACATTCTTCCCAGGAGCATACAGAACATTCTCCAGAATAGATGATATGACATGTCACAAAACAAGTCTCAGCAAAGGCTAAAATCATACATAGTACTTTTCAACCAGGAAGTAGAAAATAATAGTGGAAAGAAAAATGAAAAAAATATATCACAATGTGTGGAAATTAAGCAATAAACCCCTGAACAATAAATGGCTCAAAGAAGAAATCAAAGGGGAAATAAAATGTCTTGAAAGAAAGAAAAATGGAAACTTAATATATCAAAACTTATTGGATGCAACAAAAGCAGTTCTAAGAGGGAATTTATAGCAAAAAAAAGCTTGTTTTTAAGAACAAAAAAAATATATAAGCATATGTAAGCAACCAAACTTTATACCTAAAGGAGATAAAAAAAAGGAACAAACTACCCCAAAGTTAGGAGAAGGAAAGAAATAACAAAGAACAGAGCAGAAACAAATGAAATAGAGACTAGAAAAACAACAGAAAAGATAAATGAAACTAAGACGTATTTTTTTAAAAAAAAAGATAAACAAAATTGGCAAATCCTTAACTATACTAACTAATAAAAAAGGAGAGAAGACAAAATGAGGAATAAATGATGATACATTATGTTTGATATCACAGAAATAGAAAGGATAATAAGAGCATACTATGAACAATCTGATGTCAACAAATTGCATAATCTATAAGAAATGAATAATTTCAGGAAACATGCAATCTACCAAGATTGATTCATGAAAAAACAGAAAATCTGAACAGAACAATAATGAATACAGAGATTGAAATAGTAATCAAAATATTGGGGCTTCCCTGGTGGCGCAGTGGTTGAGAGTCCGCCTGCCAGTGCAGGGGACGTGGGTTTGTGCCCCAGTCTGGGAGGATCCAACGTGTCACGGAGCAGCTTGGTCCATGAGCCATGGCCGCTGAGCCTGCGCATCTGGAGCCTGTGCTCAGCAATGGGAGAGGCCACAACAGTGAGAGGCCCGCATATCACAAAAAAAAAAAAAAAAATCAAATCTTGCAACAAAGAAACTCCCAGGGCTAGGTGTTTTCACTTGTTAATTCTACCAAATATTTAAAGAAAATTCACACCAATCATCTCAAACTCTTCCAAAATATTGATGAGGCAGAAATACTTCCAAGCTCATATTATGAGGGCAGCATTACTCTGATGCCAAACCCAAATATGGACAATACAAGAAAACTACTGTCCAATATCCCTGATGAGTACACATGAACAGGTTCTTTAAAAAAATACTAGCAAACCAAATAAAACAGCACATTAAGATGATCATATACCATAATCAAGTGGGATTTATCTCTGCAGTGCAAGGATAGTTCCACATAAATAAATCAATAAATATTATATACTACATTAATAAAATAAAAAATACAAATCATAGGATGTATTTTAATAAAATAAAAAATACAAATCATAGGATGAAGAAAAGCATTTAAATATATTCAGCATTGTATAGTGATAAAACTCTCAACAAATTGGTATAGAAGAAATGTATCTCAACATAATATAGTCTATATACGACAAACACCCATCTAAGATAATACTCAATGGTAAAAGAGTGAAAACACTCCCACTAAGATTAGAGCAAGACAAGGATACCCACTCTCACCAGTCTTATTCAGCATAGTATTGGAAGTCCTAGACAGAGCAATCAGGCAAGAAAAATAAAAAGTATCCAAATAACAAAGGAAGATGTAAAATTTTCCCTGCAGATGTTATTCTCTTATACAGATAACCCTAAAGACCCCACCAAAAATCTATGAGAACTAATCAACAAATTCATTAATCTTGCAGGATACAAAATCATCATATAGAGATCAGTTTCATTTCTATACATTAACAACAAACTATCTGAAAAAGAAATAAAGAAAACAATCCCATTTACAATAGCATCAAAAATAAAATCATTAGAAATAAATTTAATCAAGGAGGTGAAAGACCTGTATGATGAAAACTACAAAAAATTTTTTTAAAAAATTGTAGAAGACACAAATAAACAGAAATATATCACATGTTCATGGATCAGAAGAATTAGTAGTGTGAAAATGTCCATACAACACACCAAACCAATCTATAGATTCAATGCAATCCTTATCAAAATTCCAATGGCTTTTTTCACAGAAATGGAAAAAACATCCTAAAATTTGTATGGAAATACAAAAGACCCAGAATAGCCAATGCAATCTTCACAAAGAAAAAACAAAACTGGAAGCATCACAATTACTAATTATAAACTTTATTACAAAGCTCTAGTGAACAAAACTGTATGTTATTGTCATAAAAAGAAAAGATGCATAGAAAATGGAACACAATCAAGAGCCCAGAAATATACCCACGCACATTCAGCCAACTAATAATTGACAAGGAAATCAAAAATACTAAATAGGAAAATGATAGGCTCTTCAATAAATGGGTATTGTGAAAACTGGATATTCACATGCCAAAAAATGAAATTTGACCCCTAGCTTACACTACTCACAAAAATTAACTTGAAATGGATTAACAAATTAAATTTAAGACCAAGGATTGTAAAACTGTTAGGAAACATCATAGGGAAATCCTCCCTGACATTGGGTTTGGCAATGAGTTTTAGGATATGACACCAAAAATGAAAGCAACAAAATCATAAATAAACAAATGGGACAATATCAAACTTAAAAGCTTCTACACAACAATATAAACAATCAGCAAAATGAAAAGCCTACCTATAGAATGGGAGAATATTCACCTATCTGATATTTAAAAATATATTTTAATATCCAAAATATAAAAGGTACTCATACAATTCAATAGAAAAAGCCTGTTTAAAAATGGAAAAGAACTTGAATAAATATTTTTTCCCAAGGAGACAAACATGTACATGAAAAAATGTTCAATATCACTAATCATCAGGGAAAATGTAAATCAAAGCCATAATGAGATACCACCTCACACCTCTTAGAATGACTATTTTCAAAACGACAAAAGACAACAAATGTTTGCAAAGATTTGAAGAAAAGGGAAGTTTGTGTACTGTTGACTGGAACGAAAATTTGTGCAGCCACTCTGGAAAACAGTATGAAGTTCCTCAAAACATATTAAAAACAACTATTATGTGATCCAGTAATCTCAATTCTGAGTATATGTCTGAAGGAAATTAAATCAGTATTTTGAAGAGAATCTGCAACTTCATGTTTTTTACAGCACTATTCACAGTAGCCATGACATAAAACGAAAAGGAAATAAAAACATTATCAGATCATGAGTAAACCTACTCTAAAAGAATGTCCAAAGGAAATTAATTAAATAAAAAGGAATGGTAAAATAAATCTTAGAACATCAGAAAAGAAGAAAGAACAATAAAAAGAACAAAAGGTTATCTTTCTCCTTTTGAGTTTTCTAATATATGTTTAAGTGTTGTAACAAGAAGTATATTTTCTGATGTGATTCTTAATATATGTAGAGGAAATATTTAAGACAGTTATATTATAAACTATAGAGGATTATTGAGTTAAAACAATGAAATATTTCTACACTAAACTCAAACTTTTAAAATGTTTAACCCAGTAGACTCTGATAAATTACCTATGTGTAATGCAATAACTAGAGAAACCAATAAAATATTATACAAGAGATATACCTAAAATAGTATGGATAAATTAAAATAGTATTCTTAAAAAATTTCCCAGTAACATATAGGAGGAAAGGAAATAAAACAATAATGAAAAATAAGGAACAAAGAGAAAATGAAAAAAATAAAATGTGAGACTTAAGCCTTAAGAAAACAGTGATTATATCAAATGTAAATAAAGTATATATATAGTGTGATGTAACTATAAGGAGGTCATAATATTGAATGAAAAACCAGCAAGATGGAAAAGTAGAAAGACCTTGAGCTCACCTCCTCTCATGGGCACACCAAAATTACAACTATTTACAAAATAACTAAAAAAACAGAAAAGAACTTCTACAACTAAAGACATAAAGAAAGAACCACAATGAGATGGGTAGGAGGGACTGAGTTGTGTTATATTCAAGACCCATACCCCCAGGTGGGTGACCCACAAACATGAGAATAATGATTATTACAGAGGTTCTCCTCAAGGAGCAAGGGGTCTGAGCCTCACATTAGACTCCTAATCTGGGAGATCCTGTGCCAGGAACACAAGCTCCTAGAACACTTGGCTTTGAAGACCAGTAGAGCTTACTTTCAGGAGAGCCAGAGAGCTGTGGGAATAGAGACTCCACTTTTAAAGGGAGCACACAAAATCTCACAGTTTTAAGATACTTTGCAGAAGCAGTAATTTGAAAGGACCCTGTTTCACACCTACTTGCTGATCTTTGAGAATTTCCTGGAGAGGCAGGAGGCAACTGGAGCTCACTCTGGGATGTAGACACTGCCAACAGACATTTTTGGGAGCTCATTCTATCTCGTGTATACTGGTGCTGGTAAGCACCATTTTGGAATCCTTCCTCTAGATTAACCTCAGGACCCAGACTTGCCCTTACCCACAAGCCTGTAGGAACCTATATTGGGATACCAAGCATCTAACTGATCAGGGACACAGCATCACCAACCAGCACATAGGCTGCCTTCAGACCCTCTGAGCCCAAAGGCACCCCTGGATACAGCCTGCCCACTAGAAGGCCCAGGACTAGGCTCCACACAACAGTGTTCAGGTACTAGATCCAGGACCCCCAGGACCCTTGCAACCAGTGATCCTGGGAACTAACTACACCCACAAGTGGGCAGGCACCAGCCCTAGTATCCTCTGGGCCCTGGCCCTTCCTGCCAGAAAGCTCTCTAGCCTTGGGACCAATCTCAGCCACCAGTGGGTGAAAACCAGCCTCAGGATAACCACTGTCCTGCAGTCTGACATGACAGGACCCAGCTCACACACCAGCAGGCCAGCATCAACCCTGGGACCAGCTGAGGCCCAGCCCCATCCACCACATGCCAGCACAAGCTCCAGGACACCACAGGTCCCTCAGTCAGCCGTGTCAGGAACTAGCTCCACACAACAACAGTCAGACATCAGCTCTGGGACCCCTGGGCACTGCAGCCAGACCCCATGACCTAGCTCTGCCTGCCAGTGGGCTGGCACAAGCACCAGGATCCAGTGAATGGACACTGGCTCTAGGAGCCCCTGGACCCTGACCTTGCCTACCAGTAAGCCAGCAAAAGTCCCAGGACCACTGGGTTTCTACAGCCAGACTCTTCGTGACCTGGCCCTGCCAACCATCTGCTGACAGCCTCCACATAAGGCAGGGCCTGGCAACCCACAAAACTGAGGCCCAGTCATACCTACCAGCCTGCCCACAGTTGTCAGCCCACTACAATAGAAGAACCCACACAGCCCATATAGAGGGCACCTCTAAAGCATATGGCTCTCATGAGCAGAGGGGAGTGTGCTTCTGAAATGCACAAGATCTCCTATAAAAGATCATTTATTCATGATTGGGAAACATAGCCAACGTACTAGATAACTAGAAATAAAAAAAGCAAAAAAGGCAAAATGAGGCAACAAAGGAACATGTTCCCAATGAAGGAACAAGATAAAACTCCAGAAGAAAAACCAAGTGAAGTGGAGATACCTTTCTACCTGAGAAAGAGTTCAAGGTAATAATCATAAACATGATCAAAAAACTTGGGAGATTAATGGATAAATAGAGCAAGCAGTTAGAAGTTTTTAACAAAAAGATAGAAAATATAAGGAACAATCAAACAGAGATGAAGAATTCAATAACCAAAATGAAAAATATACTACAAGGAAACAACAGTATACTAAATGATATGAAAGAACAATCAGTGAGCTGGAAGACAGTGAAGTGGAAATCACCGAAGCCGAACAGAAAAAAACTTTTTTAAAAAATTAAAAAGCAATTTGGAAAGTCCCAGAGATTTCTGGGGCAACATCAAGTGAAATAACATTTACATTATAGGGGTCCCAGAAGGAGAAGAGAAAGACAAAGTGGCAGAGATTTTACTTGAAGATATAATAGCTGAAAACTCTCCTAACCTGGGAAAGGAAACAGACATCCAAGTTCAAGAAGTACAGAGATTTCCAAACAGGATTACCTCAAAGGGGACCACACCAAGAAACATTGTAATTAAAATGACAAAAATTAAAGATAAAGAGAATATTAAAAGCAGCAAGGGGAAAGCAAAAATTTACATACAAGGGAACTACCATACCATAAGGTGACAAAAATAGTAATCATGAGGGTGGAGAGTAAAAATTGGAGGTTGTTGAAATGCATTTGAAATTAAGAGATAACAAAATAATAAAGTATATAGAAAGAATTCTATACATAAAACTCATGCTAAACAAAACCAAAAATCTATAATAGATAATACACAAAAAAAGAGAAAGGAACCCAAACATATAACTAAAAATTGTCATCAAATCATAAAGAATAAAACCAAAGAAGAAGAAAGGAATAAAAGAGGAATAAAAGAGAACTACAAAACAACCACAGTTAACAAAGTGGCAACAATTACGTATATATCAATAATTATATGCAAATAGACTGCTCAAATCAAAATACATAGAGTGGCTGAATGGATACAAAAACAAGACCCATATATATGCTGCCTCCAAGAGACTCACTTCAGATCTAAAGACACACATGAACTGAAAGTGAAGGGATGGAGAAAGTTGTTCAATACAAATGGAAATCAAAAGAAAGCTGGGGTAGCAATACTTATATCAGAAAACACAGACTTTAAAACAGACTGTTACAAGAGGCAAAGAAGGACATTACATAATGATCAAAGGATCAATTCAAGAAGAAGATATAACAATTTATATATATATATATATATATACACACACACACTCAACATAGGACAACATAATATATAAAGCAAATATTGACAGACAAAGATAGAAACTAAGAGTAACACAATAATAGAAAGAGACTTTAACACCTCACTTATGTCGATGGACTAATCAACCAGACAGAAAGTCAACGAGGAAACACAGGCCTTACATGACACATTCAACCAAATGAACTTAATAAATATATAAAATATTCCATCAAAAAGTAGCACAATACACATTTTTATAACAGTATGTTATAAGAATATAAAAATATAAGAACATCAAAATAACAGCATGTACTACAGTTTGGCCACTGTTGTTCTCATTTAACACTAAAAGTTATCCTGAGAGATAATCCCCATTGATTTAGAAACTAAAGCAGTGAGAAAGACCTAAATGTTAGATGGGAAACCATAAAACTTCTAGAAGAAAACATAAGCAGTACACTCTTTGACATAAATCTTAGCAATATTTTTTTTTGTATTTGTCTCCTCAGGCATGGGAAATAAAAGCAAAAAATGGGACCTAATTAGCCTTAAAACCTTTTGAACAGTGAAGGAAACTAGAAACAAAATGAAAAGACAACCTACTGAATGGGAGAAAATATTTGCAAATGGAATGACTGATAAGGGGTTAATATCCAAACATATCTAAACAGCTCATACAGCTCAATATCAAAAAACAATAACCTGATTAAAAACTGGACAGAAGACCTGAATTGACATTTTTTCCAAAGACATACAGATGACCAAGAGGTTCATGTAAAGATGCTCAACATTGCTAATCATCAAGAGAAATGCAAATCAAAATCACAATGAGGTATCACCTCACAACTGTCAGAATGGCTACCATCAAAAAGACCATAAATAATAAGTATTGGTGGGGATGTGGAGAAAAGGGAACCCTTGTATGCTGTTAGTGGGAATGTAAATTTGTGTAGCCACTGTGGAAAACAGTATGAAGGTTTTCAGAAAACTAAAAATAGAACTACTGTATGATCCAGCAATTCCAATCCTCAGTGTATATCCAAAGAAAATAAAAACACTAATTTGAAAAGATACATGCACCTCAATATTCATAACAGCATTATTTACAATTGCTAAAATATGGAATCAACCTGTGTCCATCAACAGATGAATGGATAAAGAAGATGTGATATATACACATATATAGTATATATATATACATACACACACACACACACATGCACACATACACACAACAATGGGATACTACTCAGTCCTAAAAAATATAAAATTTTGCCATTTGCAACAACATGGATAAATCTGAAGGATATTATGCTTAGTGAAATAAGTCAGACAGAGAAAGACAAATACTGTATATTATTACTTATACTTGGAATCTAAAAAATAAAAAACTAGTGAACATAAGAAAAAAGAAACAGACTCACAGCTGTAGCAGACAAGCTAGAGGTTACCAGTGGGGAGAGAAAAATGGGGAGGGACAAGATAGGGGTGGGGGATTAGTGGTATAAGCTACTATGTGTAAAATAAAATACCTCCTTTACCTTAATTCTGGAGAAAGTGAACATCAGTAGTAAGTATCATCACACATTGACATGTGTATCCCTGTAGATAGGGAATACTCTTTTTCTTTTCTTTTCTTTTTTTTCACACTAAAAATTTGTGTAAAGAAAATGATAAAGATGACACTCTCAACTGAATATCTACAGAGAGACCAATAGGCTTACTAGTTGCTTTGCAAGCTGAGCCATGAGACAATTTTGTTTTATTTTGCTTCAGTTTTTGATAGAATAAGTTTGCTCTCCCAAAGGTTGTAAAGTTAAAGGACTCATGAGTATATTTTGTGAACATAAAAGAGAAAGAGAGCCAGAGCAAGGTAACTTTTGTCCTCACAATAAGCCTTGTTAGAGGGGTAGAGGACCAAGCAGCAGAAACTGGTGTTGAATAGTGAATTTCAAGGAATTAAGGAAAGAGCTGCATTGACTACGCAGATAAGACATTCGTTTGCCTGTGTCAAGGGAACTCAAGTAAAAGGTACTCCACTATGGAAATGTGGACATACCCAGAAGATAAAATGTCCAGTTTTAAGCATCTTTCATACCCACAGAGTAAAAATCCAGCCTATATAGTAAATGAATATATTTTCAAGGAATGATGTGAAACCAAAATCAAGATGTTTTTTATTATATCACAGGTAGTGACTGTTTAACACAACAAAGATTAGACAGATATACAGACAGATAGATCAATTTTCAAATAAATATTGTTTGTTTTCTAAATAATCTTACATTCAAAATTCTTTTTTCAAACAGCTGTTTTCTCTTCCAACTTCTCCAAATGCTTCTATAGTGGTCATTTAATTGACCCGTGCAGTGGTTTAGAAAAACGTAAATTTTCAGCTAATTCATAGTATCATTTTCTTTACACAGCTTGTTTTTAGTTTAAAGGAGAGGATCATGTAACATACTGAGGACAACAGTGAGGCCAAGAAAAATGAAAGGAGAGAAGAGATTTAGCCTTGGGATTGTGGCCAAAAAAAAGGGTAAATTGTGTCGTTGTTTCAGTTGAGTGGGCACAAAAAAAAAAAACAAATTAAATGTGTCAAGGAAAGAGTATTAGAAGATAGAGTAGAAAAATAGGTATATGAGGCAAGCTTTGAAGAACTAGGAATACACCTAAATATTCTTATACTTTGTATTCCCCTACCAAAATTACAAGTGTAATATCAAAGCTGGGAAGAATTTTTAAGGCTACAAAAAGAATGTTTAAATAAATGCCAAGATATCTTTACTCCACATAAAATATGTTAGGTTTTAAAAAATTATTTAAACAGTTTATGTAGAAAAAATACATAGGTGTACTGGTTTCAGAAGACAAAGAAAAAAGATGAGGAGGCACGGTGAAAAGTTTTTAAAGTGTATTCTCCCCTTGCAAAAACATATGCTCAGTATTAAAAGGAGAGAAAAGAAGAAAAACATCCATATTTCAACTATTGAAAAATGTAACATTTTAACTTATTTCTGATATTTTACAGTGATTTTCCTTTTTGTTAAACTTGTATAAAATTTTATTTAAAAATTTTAAACTTGGCAAGGGAACGAATGTAAATTTTCTAATTCATTGCTTCTCTCCACCTCTTATGTTATTATCTAGTGCCTACACACACATTCCTCCCTTTTCTTTCCTATTGATTGGATTCTCAGCCATATCTTCATTGTTGCATGTCTTCACTATTAAAAGAGAATCAGGATTTCCTTATCCCTAGGTATTCCCTGTACTCATCCACATGTCCCATAACCTCCAGGTTTATTTTCTTAAAATTTCAATCACTCATACTGAAAAAACACTTACTAGGGACTGTTTGAAAGCCTTGTAGAAGAAGTGGTATGAAAGGAAGCAGAGATTCACATAGCAGATGTATCTCCTTGCCTGTGTATTTTTACTGCCTGAGGAAGCACAACACATCATATGCTATCTAAATATTGATGACCATTATTTATTTATTATAACAACTATTGATGCAACAAACTGTTATCAGCAAATAGAATTAGCAGAGATAATTCTCTTATGTTCCTTCCATAAGTGAAGATAGATAAACAGGACAGAGAGCTGGTCAAATTATTTTCAACTCGTATAAGTAGAAAATAGCTGTATTAGTTTCTAATCTATACCAAATCTCAGTATCAATAAGTCATTTGTAATCCTGTTTCATGATACTGAGAAGTCTTCTTTTGTAATTTCTATATCTGTCCAAAAAAAAAATGTTCTATTTGCCAAGGTTTATTTTACATTTTTATCAAAAGTTTCCTTGGGCTTCAGGCAATTTATTTTTAATTTTAGACTATTTTATTTAATAAGTAATATAACAATAATATTGGAGAAGTTTCCTAAGAAAAAGTAATAATCTCTATATTCCACTGCTGAAAAACTAAGTAGTTATGCATAGCTTTCAGATAGAACTTTAATTTCATAGCATGTTTACAGATGAAATGTGAAAAGATATTCTGATGTCATCATAAAAGTTTCATTCACAGTAGACATATAAAAATTTCCATTACTGTCTATGAATTGTTGTATATTATTATTTCACATTTTATTCATAGCTTCTGATGTGTCTGGTTTTTCTTACATGACATATTTTTGTTCAGAATTTATTATTTTATATATGTTAATCCCCTAGTTGAACATTTGAATATTGTCAGTGTTTTATATTTGCATAGTCACAGGTATTACAATAAAAATCCATGAAAGCCTTTTTAAGCAAAACCTTAATATAATTCTTCAAACATTGTATTAAACTGAAATATGCCTGCTTTGGGTAAAATCCAGAATCATAAAAATACTGGTCAGTAACATTACTTTGCTTACATTCAGCTCTAAAATCAACTTTTTAATGAAGTACAGTCATGTTAATAAAAACAAAAATTAAGTGCAATTTTGTGATTGATCTCCTTCAAAATGTGAATAATCTTCAAAATGCTGAAACTAGAACATATATTTGGGTGTTCCAAAATACAGGCTGCTTAGAATTCTAATAATATGTAACACAGGGCATATGTATTCTTTGTTTTCCCATTCCTACTCACATTGTCAGGCACATATCTGGAGCATCTGGTAAATACAGAGTGAAGGAATTAATACCAGACATCCATGTATATAAAAAGAAGATTAGCCTGAGACTTCAATTCTGCCTAGAAAGTTCAGTGTGAAAAAATATTGTCAACTTGGATATAAGCTCAGATGTGTTAAAATTAGTATACTTGGATCCTCTTTACATAATGAAAATTCAAAATGAACAACATATTTAATGTTAGTTTATCATGAATGCTATCCAAGGTAGTTACCAGTAGAATCAAAGGCATCCTTGTTATACCATGATTCTAACCTATATCTATTACTACACAGAAAAAAAAAATTCATAATGGTGTGGCGAGGCTTCAGTGTGGGCTTTAATCATTATCATCACAATAATTAAATAATGATATGTTTTGCTCAGGAAGTTGGGGAAAAACAAGCAGAAGTGTCTGAGAATGATTCTTGGAGCTCTTTTGAGTTGCACAAACACACTTGAAGAGGAAGAGAAATCTTTTCTTCGTTGCAGCAGGAAATACTATATCCAAGCTCAGTTTCCCTGATACTTGGGGGGGTCCCCATTCCCAAGCACAAACCTACCTCATCAGAAGGCACTCCAAAACCCCAAGACCCTCAGATCTCTAGATCCTTGCTAACTGAAATTTCTAGATAACTCCTTTGGGCACCTGGCCTATAAAATCCAGCTGATACCAAACACTGTATTATACTACAGACAAATCTGCACTGTCATGTTGGATCTATAATAAGAAAGAAAAACAAGCAACAAACTTCCTCCATTGGAATGCAGACCCACATTTTTGTCCCAGCAATACCAGGTTCAGATTCCTTTTTTTGTGAAATAATGGGAGAGTGTGTACCTGTGCTTTTGAATCTCTTCATGTTTGCTCTGCTATTAAGGATTTTCTATTTCTCTAGTATGCCTATTTTGATATTGTGAGACATTGTGATTATTTTCTTAAACTCTATTTCTGATAGTTTGTTGTAACTCTATAAAAATGCAACAGATTTCTGTATATTAATTTTGTATCCTCTATCATTACTGAATTTATTGATGATTTTTAGTAGTTTTTTTGTAGCACCTTGAGGATTTTCTATGTATAGTGTCATGCTATCTGCAAAAAGTAACATTTATACTTGTTTTCCAATTTGGATATATTATATTTTATTTTTGTCTGATTGCTGAAGCTAGGATTTCCAGTACTACATTGAATAAAAGTGGTAACAGTGGGCATCCTTGTCTTGTTCCTGACCTTACAGGAAATACTTTCAAATTTTAATTGTTTAGTATGATACTAGCTGTGGGCTTATCACATATGGTTTTTATTATGTTGAGGTATATTCTTTCTACTCCCACTTTCTGGAGATTTTATCACAAATGGATGTCGAATTTTGTTAAAAGCTTTTTCTCTGCAACAACTGAGATGATAATATGGCTTTTATTCTTCAGTTTGTTAATGTGGACTATCACATTGTTTGATATATAAATACTGAAACATCTTTGCACCCTTGGGATAAATCCCACTTGATCATGGTGTATGACACTTTGTATTGTTGAATTTGCTTTGCTAATATTTTGGTGGGGATTTTTGCATCCATGTTCATTAGTGATATTGGCCTGCAATTTTTTTTTTTTTTGCGTTCGATATTTTTATCTGATTTTAGTATCAGGGTGATGCTGGACTCATAGAATGAGGTTAAAAGTATTTTTTCTCTGCAATTTTTGGGAATAGTTTGAGAAGAATAGGTGTTAACTCTTCTTTAAATGTTTGGGAGAATTCATCTTGAGGCTATCTTGCTCCAGACTTTTGTTCTGGGGGAGTTCTCTTACCATTGATTCAATTTCATTACTGGTAATTGTTCTGTTCATACTTCCTATTTCTTCATGGTTAAGTCAGAAGATTGTACATTTCTAGGAAGTTGTCCATTTCTTCTGAGTTGTCCATTTTATATGCATATAATGTTCATAGCAATCTTTTATGATTCTTTGCAATTCTGTGGTGTTGGTTGTAACTTTTTCTTTTCTGATTTTACTGTTCTAGGCCCTCTCTCTTTTTTTCTTGATGGTTCTGTCAAAAGGTTTATTACTTTTGTTTATCTTTTCAGAGAAGCAACTCTTAGTTTCACTGATCTTTTCTATTTTTTTAAAGTCTCTATTTCATTTATGTCTGCTCTGATCTTTAAGCATTCTTTCTTTCTACCAAATTTGGGTTTTGTTTGTTCTTATTTTTCTAGTTCCTTTAGGTGTTTAATTTATTTATTTGAGATTTTTCTTATTCCCTGTGGTAAGCTTGTATTGCTATAAATTTCTCTCTTAGAACTGCTTTTCTGTGTCCCTTAGATTTTGTATTTGCATTTTCATTCTCATTTGTTTCCAGGTGTTTTTGATTTCTTCTTTGATTTTTTTTCAGTGAGCCATTGGTTATTTAATAGCATATTGCATACATATATATATATAAAATGTATATGATATATATAGTTTACATTAATTAATATTAATATGTATATATAAAAAACATTCCATCCAAAACAGCAGAATACATATTCTTTTCAAGTTCACATTGAACATTCTCCAGGATAGATCATATGCTAGGCCACAAAACAAGTCTCAATAAATTTAAGAAAACAAATCATTTCAAGCATCTTTTCTTATCACAACAATATGAGAAAAGAAATCAACTATATTAAAAGAAAACATAAGCTCATGGATGCATGTACACACTTTTAAAGATTCCTAATCTTTTATTAGTTTCGCATTTATGGCCTATTATATATTAAAAGATATACACCATTGTTACAACTCTTAAGAATATAACGTGATATTCTGGGCTATCTACTATGTTAAGATACCTTGGTTGCAAGCAAGAGGAATACAAAACTTAGCTTGAGTGAAATAGGAAATTTATTGCCTTGAATCCTAATTAAAATGTCCAAGACCTCAAGTATGGGTAAATTCAAAAGCTCAATGAAAATAGTCTTTCCCCTTTTCTGGCTGGCTCTGATATCTTCTCTCTTGGCTTTATTCTTAAGTATAGTATCTCTCTGTAAATGCAAGGATGCATTATCCTCAAAGCCACCAATCATATAGAAAAGGGAATTTTTTTTTTACCTTTTTCTAATCACTCAAGAAAATTTTCCCTGGAGGGTGTTGGTTAGCCCAGCTTTTGTTCTATGTTCACTCCTGTGGAAGTTGGAGTCAAGCCTATATGACTGATAGTTCCATAAGTGGAAGAGGGAGATCTAAATGAAAGAGAAAAAGTGTTGAAATGAGCAAACTAACTATGACCACTATATTTCACCAAGTGGTACATTCCATTCATATTCTTAATATGATCTTAGCTTCTCTAAATTTAAACAATTACTTGGCTTAGCAGCATCTAAACAGCTTTTAATTGTACAATTAAAGTACAAAAATACAATTTTAATTGTATTCAATTAAAAATTGAATCCCCACCAAATACAATCCCCACCAAAATATATGTGTGTGTGTGTGTGTGTGTATATATGTATATATATATATATATATACATATATATACACACACACACACACACACACATATATTTAAAGAGCAAAAAAATGCATGTACTACTTAATGAATAAATTGGGATCCTTGAGGTGTTTTAAACATTGGAACAGTGGCCTAAATATGCCCAAATAACATAATGCAGCTTCTGCTATATTGATGATTCTCTGATAAAGTTCATTTATTGTTATAACCAATTCAGAAAAAAATATCAGTACATTAATTGTTCTGACTCATAATCACAAAAGTTAAACGGAGATTAAATTGAAAATACAGTAAACTCTTTAAATAGTCATTCATTCCTTAAAAGGATGAAAAAATTATGAGGGAAAAGGCAAATGGTAAATCTAAAGCTATAAGAATTCAGTTTTCAGGTCTTGGTAAGCAAGCATATTCTTTTATGAATTATTTATAAACTAATTAAAATACCATAAATCACACATTTCTGATGGATACAGATGGGACTCTGTATTGACAGTCTACCAGGAAGGACAGTTTTGATATGAAATTAAAGTGTTCAGTAATTGCTATTTAGCAGAGCAGTTGAGAATTGTAATATTGCCTATTTTGTAGCTCAGACTAAACCAGCACCATGACAATTAGCATATTTTAAAACCTTTTCGTTTTTATTCTCTTCCTGGGAGCAGCTGTGCTGAGGAACTGATTGGACCTTTGAAAAGCAAAATATCATAACAATAAAGTTAAATCAGGCATACTGTGAAAACTGTTTTTCTGAATGTAGGAGATGCACACATGTATATGTATATGTATGTATAGTTTTATTGGTTGGCTGTTTTTTAACAAACTACTCAGCCTACTAAAGTCTTCGTGCAGACTTATTTTCATGCTTGGGCAGAGACAGAAACCACAAGAGTTACTCAGCACTAGTGCCAGCTATTTGAGATAGAAAGCGCTATCTGTGCTTACCACAGAAGAGGAAAAAAAGAAAGACAGTTCCTGCATAACCTTGTTGTTGGAAGAGTAATGATAGGGCAAATACTGTAAGGAGGACCGGAAGGTCAAAGTGGAAAATGAAAGTCAATGGAAAAGTTACAAGAAGAAGTGACAATGGAAACTGAATGCAGAGAACTAGGAGGCCTTTTAGGGACCAGATAATGACCAGTGAAAGCATTGCCTATTTTCAATGGGATTCAAAAACATTGTTGAGAATTTCTACATGAACAAACTACTTGATAAAATAAAATAGAGGTTAAACATTTTAAGCTACTCATATGTGTGTTTTTATACCTATTATTAGGTATTAATTTTCTAGGGCTGCCATAATTAATTACCAAAAATTTCGTGGCTTAACACAACAGAAATTTATTCTCTCACAGTTCGGTAGACCAGAAATCCAAAATCAAGGTGCTGACAGGGTTGATTCTTTCTGAGAAAGAAACTGCCTCTTGCCTTTCTCCTGGATTTTGATGATTGCTGTCAATCCTTAGCATCTCTTGGCCTGTAGACACTCTAATCTTTGCATTCATTGCCTCCTCTCTCCATCTGTCCTTTCTGTCTCTTATAAAAGCATTTTCATTGGATTCGGGGCCCTCCCTAATCTAGTATGACTTCATTTCAATTCTTAGTTGCATCTGCAAAGATCCTATGTAAATATGGTTATATTCTCAGATTTAGGGTAGGCATGAATTTTGGGGAAACACTATTCAACCTACTACTCGATTTCTTTTAAAGTCTAGAAACAGATCATTTAGTTATTTCCTTAAATTTCTTAAAGAAAAAAAAATTTGGATATTTAATAATCAAGAGTTATGTAACATAAACTCAAATCGTTTTTATTAAGTGATATAAGAATGGTTATATAACTACCTGCACTAATACTATAAAGCATTCTTTGATGTGACCCAATTTAGAAAATCCTAATCTATTTTTGTTTTGTTCTTAATGAAAATTGTTTACTGAATCCAAATTTGTAAGGGTTACTTTTCCTGTTAGATAGAAGGATATTAGTTGATATTGTTTACTGTCTTTATGTTGTTTGCTGTTATTTGCTGTCTTTATGTTGTTTGCTGTTGTTTGCTTTATATTGTTTGCTGTCTTTATGTTGATATTGTTTGCTGTCTTTACGCTTGAAAGCACTGCTTTCACAAGTTCTCCAGGTGATCCTGGCACTCACTAAAGTTTCAGAAGCATTATGTTGGAGTGATTTCACTTGCATTACACATTTACTTCTTGAGACAAGCCAATAATTTAAGCATTAATTACAAATCCAGAATAGAAGGCTCCAGATGAAATGACTTGTGTGAGATAATTCACTGACTTGCGGGCAGAGTTGAACCAAATATTTATTTGTGTCATTCAATACAATATTTACTCAGTTTTGTGAACTGAAAAAGAAAAAAAAAAGTGGGAAGAATACAGAGCTAAATAGTGTGTAGTCCCCCAACTTCATTTTTCTATTTCCTTTCATTTCATTCTGGATGCAGCAGGGAGAGCCAAATATCCAGTCCCATACACCAACACCATCACCAACCAGGATATTCTCCCTTTATTCTCTGTCTCTCAACTGTGTGCTCCAGCTAACACAGCACTTGTAGGACCCAGCCTGCTGAAGCACTGGCCTGACCTCACAGTAGGATCACTTTCCATCCTACAAGAAATTCTCAATGAAAATGAAATGACAGGGGAATTTAGATTAGAATATTTAGATTAGAATATTTAGATGTACAGCCCTTGCTGGGATATCTCTCTCCTATAAAAATTGGTGCTTTGCATTAACTGGTTAGCCACATGTGTGGGAAAGTTATTATCCTAAGTGTAGCAAGCAAATATCAAAACAGTCAACCTTTCAAATATTGCTCTTTGCTAATCAGCAAGAACTGTGAATTACAACTCACAGAATAAACAGAATTTAGTTGCTCCTTTTCATCTTCCCTGCTAAGTTTCATTTTTCATCTAGAAAATGTAAAAGGAAATCTTGAGTTGAAAATAAGATGACTAATGTATGGATCAGATTACATGGACTGTATAAGTATGTAAAAGAGACCACTCATCTCTTCCAGGTCCATTCTTAACATATGAACTTTTTACCAATTTGGTATCTTCAGCTTTGTTAATTTAAGGTGGTGTGGTAAATGTTATTGTCTTTCTTATGTATCTATCACAATTCATGCAATATATATGAAATTTTAGCATTCTGTCAAAAATATTTGGCTAAATATTTTCATTTTGAGAAAAAGTCTAAGTTTGTGCAATACAGTGGATCTATAAATCACCATACTGTTAAAGGTCTGTTAAAGGGACTGTTTCACTACCTTGTTTAGGGGAGATAATCTAAAGAGAACTAACAATTGCTTAAAATTGCATTGCCCCTAAGACCAACTACACAAGTATAACAAGTTATGCAAAATCTCTGGATTATGAACAATATGATCACTTAGAAAATCTTGTAGGGGTGACTTTAAATACTTTTAGATATCATCAATATTTTAAAGAGAACTAGAGCACAACCTTGATTTTTTTTCCCCATGGTTGGTCAACGTTTTAGAGTATGTGAGGTTGTAAAATGTCACATTACAGAAAAGAACACCAGTAAAGCAGATCCCAGTAAGTTTTTCCTAGAGTTAACACTGAATGTTACACATAGGAGTTCTCAGTACTTGCATTGACCTAGGTAAAAATAACATCTGCAGATTACAAGGCACGCTCTACCATCTTAAGTAGAAAATATTTATCTCTTTTCTTGCCCTTAAAATAGAATAATAATAACAGCATCATGATGTTACAAGGATTTTAAAATATAAATTTAAGGACTTTGGAGTTTATCACAGAATGCCTGTGCTATTCAAAATGTTAACCACTGACTACATGTAGTGTTTAAATTTAATTAAAATTAACTTAAATAAAATTAAATATTCAGTTCTTCAGTGGCAATAGTCACATTTTAAATTTTCAATAAGCAGAATTAGGCTAGTGGCTACTATAATGTACAGCACAGAGAATATTTCTGTTATCACAGTAAGTTCTATATGACAGTGCTGGTATAGGTTCTTTAAATTTGGAAATGAATGCTTGGTGTTAGACATGGGGATGACATCCAATTTGCATTTTAGATTATTTGCTTGGAATGTAATGTGAAGAATGGATTGATTGGTGGACAGACTCTAGAGGCAGGGAGAGTCAGGTGGTTCTTGTACTGGATTTCTGACTACCCCTGCTGGAAGGCTTCCTTGACTTCTCCACTCTGAAATAGGTCCTCCTTTTCTGTGCAACTATGGCGGACTGAATTTTCCAAATGAAATGCCCCAGTTGATGTGTTTTTTTTTTTTTTTTTTTTTTTTTGCGGTATGCAGGCCTCTCACTGTTGTGGCCTCTCCCGTTGCGGAGCACAGGCTCCGGACGCGCAGGCTCAGTGGCCATGGCTCACGGGCCTAGCTGCCTCGCGGCATGTGGGATCTTCCCGGACCGGGGCACGAACCCGTGTCCCTTGCATCGGCAGGTGGACTCTCAACCACTGCGCCACCAGGGAAGCCCAGGGTGACCAGCTTTTACCTGGCTTTCACTGGTGACATGTATCTTAGGAGTCCTGAGTCTATACAGAAGAAGTTTGCCATTGCTTAAATGTCCATGCTGGAGAGATTATATACAGAGACCACACAGAGATAAAGAAAGATGACTGAGAGGCCCCCATTGTTCCAGTCCCCAGCTGCTTGAGTGTTCCCAGACCAGAAACCTTCAGATGAATCCAGCCACTATACAATGCTAAGTGGAGCCAGAGAGCTGTCATTAACAAACCCTGCAGATTGTACAATCATCAGCAAAATAAATGTTTTAGCCAACTAACTTTTGGAGTGGTTTGTTACGCAGCTCGAATAACTGTAATAAAACTCATACGATATTGTGCTATTTGATTACTAACTATGCTTTATTTGATTACTATGATCAGTCTTTACTATAATTATTTCTTTACATAGCCAACTCCCATACATCATCCTTGAAATCAGGAGTTATTTTCGTATTGCCAATGTCCTGATAAATGCCTAGTATTCAGTAAAGATAATCACAGACCTCATTTAAGAGCATCCTTATAGAGAGTCAATATGAGGTGGTTCTGCCTTGGCTATCATTATGTAGTCTTAGTAACAAAGGTAAATAAGAGCAAGCTATAACAATTTATCTTCTAAGGTGGATGTATCTTAAGGATGATAAGAGAATCTTGCAACAGTAAAAGTTTGGAACTGTTATTCTTTTTTGTCTTCCATAAGTCTCTTCTTATACTTAGGCTTCTGTATTTCTAATATATAGGATAATTTACTTATTACAAGAAGAACATGGAGGTGTAATGAATATCGTCACTAAGAAGCATATAGTAGAAGAAAATACTAATATATACCATGATTATTCAATAAATTGAATTAAATTGGATAAAAAGCAGGAAATAATGGACCTTTCATAGCCCTGAGATTCATTTTGTAATTCAACCATCTGATTATTCAGTGACTAAAATGACAAATCCAGCCTGTTAGTAATATTTCCTTTTCTTCTCTGATTCAAAGCCTACTTTTTTCCAGCTAGGGTTTCAGTCATATTGAAAAGCAGCAGAACAATGCTGCCACTGGTTCTTGCACAATTGCAGGAGCAGGCATTTAGGAATTAAGGAAAGCAATTCTTACTTGACTCTAAACTTATGATTTAGTGCTGGTGCCCTCTGAATGTATTACATGTTCAAATGCTTGCCCTTTTACCTATTGCATGCTTTAGGGTTTCCTGAGAGATCTCTCTGACCTGAAGAATGTGAGCCATGCTCCATATCCCACTCTTTGACCAGTCAATAGCAGCATCCAGGAATAAACCTTTATCTCTGCTTACTGAGTGTGCTTGTTAACTTTATGTGTCAGCTTGACTAGATGGTGGAGTGACTAGCTATTTGGTCAAACATTATTCTGGATATTTCTGTGAGGGTGGTTTTGATTGAGATTAACTTTTGAATCAGTAAACTGAGTAAAGCAGATTACCCTCCCTGATGTGGGTGGGTCTCATCCAATCAGTTGAAGGCTTCAATATCACAAAAGGGCTGACTTTTCCCCAAGTAAGAGATAATTATTCCTGAATAATGGTTTTTGAACTAGGACTTTGACTTTGTCCCACCTTCAGACTGGAAGTGAATCATGACTCTTCCTGATCTTGAACCTGTCAGCTTTTAGACTGGACCTACACCATCAACTTTTCTGCATCACAGGCCTTTGGACTCAAATTCTCAGACTGGAACTGTACCACTGGCTGGATTATTGATGCACCTCAGCCAGCAAATGCTGGAAATGCCCAGCCTCCATAATCATATGAGCCAATATCTTATAACAAATTGCACTATCTATCTATCTATCTATTTCTATATCTGTATCTATATCTATGTCTATCTATCTCTTTATATATAGATATATGTATATCCAATTGTTTATGTTCCTCTGGGATACACTGAGGATGCCTTTCTTCCTGAAGGAAGACCTCTTGAGTGAGGTCTTTTGAAGTCCACTCAAACCTGACTATCTTCTGAAATTCCACTTGATTCAGGAGAAAGCATTCATCTTCACCTGTCAACAGTGGAAAATACAACTTCTTTTTGTTGTAGCCCTCTCTATCCACCCTCCCATTAGGGTGGATCCAGCCAGCCACTCTCCTTCAGATTTCTTTAGTCTGGAGTTAGTATCAAGAGTTCAGGATCCAAAAAATACAGGGTGTATATGTCAGGTTCTTTCAATACTTCTTTTTCTATGCATAATTCTAGTCACTTGTCAGCACCAGAACTAGCAAAATTCTTCAAATGTAAAACCAGGAGTGAGACCTGGCAAGGCTCTCCCTGCACTTTATGTTTCTCACCACTACAGGTAGAAGAGAGATTATGAATAAATCCTTAACAACTCTTGAGAAAATTTACCACTCCCAAGTTCTCTGATCAGTCTCCTTAAGATTAGTAATGGGCAAAAAGGAGATAGACAAATTTTGGGGTCTCACCTCATAGAAATTTATGCATAGATGATGTAGTATCTCTTTGATTTCAACTATAGAGTCTTAGCTGAGCCTGGATAACAGGAAGCCTTCAAATTTAACATCCCCTTACCTATATAGAGAAATAAAGTTAAAGATACAAACCAGGAATTGCTCTATGAGGCAGAGATAAATGGCTGTGAGAATTCAGAGGAAAGAAAGATAACTCATCTTAGAAAAAATAGGGGAAATGTGAAGGCTTTTAAGCTAGAATAAAAATAACAAGTGAAATTTTCACACATAGAATTGAAATATAATTATTTCATGATGAAGGACAGCATGATGGAGCTCAAAGTTAGAGAAGAGTAAAGAGTATTAGGAGAATTTCTAGTCTTTCTTTCAACTGGGAGTACATGAATAGTGGTGCAAAATGTAAAAATGGAAACCTATTAGATCAATCATCATTACAGAGCACCCTTATTAATCAGAGTAAGTAGTTGGATGTTTTGTGTGTAAGGGGTGTGTGTGTATAGAATGGAATCCAACTAAGGTTTGGGAGGTTGAGCAATACCATAATTAGAACTAATTTATGGAGAGTAATCTGACAGCAAATGTAGAATTAAGAGCACCTGAAAGACTGGCTTGTGTTAGTGCTCACTCAACTGTCTATAATATATTCTATTACAAAGAGTTATATAGTAATTAAAAAGACTATTTCAATATTACCAAAAGAACATGTTCTAAAAAGTAATTCATAAGATAGCTATTTGTAAACTAATTTGTAAATTAGCTTTTCTTACATGTAAACATTGTATTAATGAAAGATAGAAGACTAGAAATGCCTCTTCCTTCTCATGTCCACCCCTAAAAATGAAAAGAGAAATCCTATTCAAGAAGGGATGATGAGGTCCATCATTCCATTTACACTCACACTCCAAGTGTGAGTCTGTTGAAGTGACTCATGTCTCCTTATCATTACACCATGTCCATTATTTAGGAAGTTGTCTGCTTGATGCAAGAGAATGAACTTCCTAGATACCTTTTATGTGTGGAAGTGTATCAGTGAATAAGGAAAATTTAAATCCCATAGATATTTTGAGTAAGAAAAGATTTAATATAGGTAAAAAGAAACTTAACCAATAGGAAGGCTGAGAGAACAAAGGAGAACACAGCAGTTTTCAGGAAGCTTGATAATGCAGAGAGTCAAGGATTCCACCACAAGGATTCCACCTGCCTGAAGTTCAAAAGAGCTGATTTTCATTGTTTAGGAGCTGCTGAAAGTGAACAATGATTTCAGCTACCTTCTTAGAGTAGCTTCCAGCAAATACTGTTTCCTGCAGTTCTTTAGTTGCTGTCTGTCTTAGTCAGTTTGGACTGTTATAAGAAAATGCTAAAGATCAGTTGCCTTAAACAACAGACATTTATTTCTCATAGTTCTTGGGGCTGGGAAGTTCAAGATCAAGGTGCTAGTCATTTCAGTTCCTCCTGAGAGCCCTCTTCTGGCTTGCCTTCTCTTTGTGTCCTCACATCCAGAGAAAGAGAGAAAGAAATCAATCTCTCTTCATCTTCTAATATATCCACCAATCCCATAATGAGGGCCACACCCTCATGAATTTATCAACCCTAATTAACTCCCAGGGTTCCCATCTCCTCATTTGGTGTTAGGACCTAATTATATGAAGTTTCAGAGGATACAAATGTACAGTCCATAACACTGCCTTTCCAATTTTGTATAATGTCCATCACTAGTGAAATCTAACCAGATTACCTGTTGATGGCGAAGCCTGGAAAATCCTTTTATCTGAGGTATGGAGAAAAGCTTAGAAGTTCTGAGATGGTCCCAGGGTTCAACTAATGATACCTCATACAATCTACTGATTTGGATACTTCAAATTCATGTATTTATTTCATTCATATATAATATCCAAAAAACAAACCAGTAAAAATAACAGTAAGAGGATGTCTGCTTCTACCATATTTATCCCATATTGGTTTTACCACATGTATTCTACATTGTTCGGGAGGTCTTTGGCATTTCCATGGGGCAAGATACAAATAAAGGGTATGCAGAGTGCAGAGAATAAAGTAATTATTTCTATTTCAGACAGCATGATCATCTCAGAAGAAAATCTTCAGGAATACACAAAACTATTTCTACAATTAATATATGAATATAGCAAAGTCACAGGATACATGTTAATATAAAAATATTAATTGCATTTTGCAGAGTAGCAGTGAGAAATAGAAGACAGAATTAAAAAAAAATAACAGTGTGAAACAAAATAACATTTTAAATTCCATAAAATATTTATAAATAAATTTAACAAAGCACATGCCAAACCTTGTCACTAAAAACTGTAGGATATTGCTGAGAGAAACTTAAAAATACATAAATAAATAGAGATATACACTTTGTTTATGGAATTGAAGGACTCAATATTATATAAAATGTCATTTATTTTCAAATTTATATGGAGATTCAATGCAATCTCAGCCAAAATTTCAGTATTCTTTTCTCTTAAATACTATCTGACAAATTGGTTCTAAAATTTATATTGAAATGTAAATGATCAAGAATATCCAAAGTGACCTTTAAAAGATGACCATAGTTGGAGGATTTAACCTACCTGATTTGATTAAATATTTTTAAATTAGAACAATCAAGAGAGTGTGGTAATGTCAAAAATATACATAACTGGGCTTCCCTGGTGGTGCAGTGGTTGAGAGTCCGCCTGCCAATGCAGGGGACATGGGTTCGTGCCCCAGTCCAGGAAGATCTCACATGCTGCGGAGAGGCTGGGCCTTTGAACCATGGCCGCTGAGCCTGCATGTCCGGAGCCTGTGCTCCACGATGGGAGAGGCCACAACTGTGAGAGGCACACATACCGAAAAAAAAAAAAAATATATATATATATATATATATATATATACACACACACACATAACTGAAACACAATAGAGAACTCAGAAGTAGATTCTCACATATTAGTTTTTAACAAAGATTTCAATTTTTTTCTATAAATTTGCTAGAAAAGCTAGAAAGCATATTGAATAAACATGAAGATCCAACTATACCTCACACCATAAACAATATAATTCAAAATGGATAAGAGACCTAAAGATAAAAGGTAAAACTATTAAACATCTAAAAGAAAACATTTCAGCAATCTTGTAATAGGCATTAAGCATTAAAATTTTTGATAAAATTAGACTTCAAAAAGTTAAAAACCTTTGTTGTACAAAAGACACCATTAAGGAAACATGGAAGCCACAGAAAGTAAGAAAATATTCACAATATACATACGTGACAGAGAACTAGTATCTTGAATATATAAAGAATACTAACAAGTTCATAATAAAAACATCCTGATACCAGAATGGGCACAGGATTTGAATAAATACTTCATCACAATAGGTATAGAAACAGCTAATAGCATATGAAAAAAAATGAGCATATTTCATCATTAGAAAAATAGAGATTAAAACCATAAAATAATGATGAGATACAGTTTTACATGCATTAAAATAACAAGAAAAAAAGGAAAAGAGACGAGGAAAAGAAAAAGAGAGAAAAATACAAAAAGAAAAGAGAAAAACCTGACTACACCAGGTGTTGATGATGATGTGGAATAACTGGAACTCTCATTCAGTGATTGTGTGAATGAGTGTTCACACTTGTAAAATAAGACAATCACTTTGTAAAACTGGCTGACAGTTTATTCAGAAGTTTAACAAAAATCTGCCATATAAAAGAGACATTTTACTCCTGGGTAGTGAACAAGAGAAATGAAAATACATGTCTGTATAAAGAATCACATGAATATATTAATAGATTTATTCACAATAGATGAATAATGGGAATCAACCCAAATGTCCATCAACAGGTCAATAGATAAAACATATTGAGTTGTAACCAGACAATGGAATGCTACTCAGAAATAAAAATTACAAACTACTGATACAGTAACATGGATAAATCTAAAAATTATGCTGAGTGAAAGAAACTAGACACACAAATTACATATTAAATGGTTACATATATAAGATTCTAGAAAATGCAAACTAAAGTATACCAACCAACAGCAAACCAGTGGTTGTTTCCAGATGTGAGCAGAGGGAGAGATTAACTGCAAATGGGTATGAAACATACTTTTGTTGTGATTAAACTTTTAAAAAATATTGGCTAGTGGGTATTTGCTTATAGTTTCATGGGTGATACAACTGCCAAAATTGATCAAATTGTGCACTTTAAATGGATATAGGTGGCTTTATATACATTAGTCCTCAAAGTTAATTTCTAGTAAAAACAACATTATATCCTTGCCTAACATAATGCTACTGTCTGTTGAAAAAATGGATATAACTGCATTTCCTCCCATAAAGGGGAACTCCAATGGTCTATAAGTCCACGCATATATCTCAGTGATATTCATTCCTTGAATAGATTAGTCACAATTACACTTGAGATCCTTTAACTTAAAAACGAAATTATGGGGGGTAATCAACAATAGAACTTCTTCTACTAGCTAGTAAGGAAAGAAGATGAGGGAGGAATTAGTTGACATATTTAAATATAGACAAGAAATTAAGGAAGGAAATTACACAGCTATTAAAGCAGTCACATTTGCATGTAGATATACGGCAGTAGTTAGTACTTTTCTGCGTCTACTCAACGCAATATTCCCTTTGCACTCACCCAGTTTTTTGCTGGTTGGGATACTTTTCCTAGTGGAATGATCTTTTCATTCTGAAAAGGCCTGAGGGTCTGATTCATTACTAACCCTGCCTTATTAAATTGCTAGAGTATATTTTCATAGCTTACCCTGGAATAGCAGAGTTTTAAGACAGGTGCTCTGACAATTCTATAAGCCTAGGCTGAATCCTCCTTGTTCCATAGGTTAACCATCAATTCTACTCTCCTTTCATAATCAGGTTCAATCTCTCCAGTGAATAAAGTAACACTCTTCTTTGCATAACGGTTAAATGGTAAGATAAACCCAAAGAAGTCAGGTGGTAGCATTAGCTCACAGTCTGTGGGACCATTTTTCTACTAGGAACTAATACTTATTAACTAGAACATCTACATAGTATTATACATTAAAAAAGGAAAAATTGAAGAAAACATAGAGTAATTAAAATAATTCAGAGATGTGACAAAAAAGGAGGAAATAACTAAGGAGTTTAAGAAAGAATATAGTAGAAAGGAAGAAAACCAGGAGTATATAGCATTACAAAAGCCAATGAAGAAATGTATTTCAAGAAGGAACAAGAGTCTAATGTGTGGAATAGTGCTCAGAGATTTGTTCAGATATAAAAAGAATTGAAAGTCGTGGTGATTTGACATGTGGAAAGTGAGTGAGTGGTATGAACAGGAGTCAGATTAAAGTAGATTGAAAGTGAAAGGAAACTATGGATGTGGAGAAAGCAAGTAGTGATTTTCATAGGAAATAATGTGGAAGGGATTAGGGAAGTACTTGGAAAGCTTGGAAGAAAGGAATTTTTAAATAGTCAATAAATGTTTGTATGTGGCTGACTATGATACACTAGAGAGGAAGGAACAAATGATTAGGACAGAACAGAAATAAAAATCTTGCCAAATTAAACTGGACTCTTTAAGCTTCTATATATTATATCTACAGCATAAAGGACATTTAACTTCAGTCAACATTTGAACAGTCTCTTTCCTCCTTCCCATTCCTTGGTCATTGATAATCAGATTAAACTGCTAAAAATTGTATGTTTTGGTCCACCTGGTCCCTTCAGTTCCACCTCTTCTGTTGCTTTCACGTGGTAATTGAAGCATCAAATTTTTGGTATTGCTGGGAGCCCCAAAGTCCTAGAATTCTACCCCTACCACCCACTCCTAAAATATCTTATCTCCACTGTATGGGAATACTTTTTAATCTGGTATAAACTACTCTTTTAAACTTTTTCTTTTATAATCATTTTATTCTTTGTTACTCATAATTTATTTTCCTAGGCTTTTGGACACAAATCGAATCATAATCTCCTCAATGATTTTAAACATTTGTAAACAAAAACCAGAAAGACAAGTGCTTACAGGCACCTCTGCTTTCTGCCAAGACAAAAATTTTCCCTAAGACACAAGAATGACTCTTCTCTAAATATGGAATAAAGCAACTGAAAAATATTTGGAGGAAAACAAAATGAAGTAAAACAACTCTTTCACATCTCAGTGTATTCTAACAAAAATAGATATAGATATAGACACAGACATAGATATATAGATATACCGCAGGACCATAAGCCAGGTCAGCTTCAAAATCTGCCCTTGAAGCTATTCTGTCTAATAGTTTTCTGTTTTTTTACAAATACTTTGCCTTCACTTCTATTGAGTCTCTATAACTCCAAATTATATTCACAATAGCTCCTTTATTAACATGTGAGAAAAACCCAGAACTAGGAACAGTGCAGTTTGAATGGTTCAAATGGGTATTTTTATTGAAATATATACTGTAAAAACAATAAAATTCAATGGTATTTTCCAATAAATTACCAGACATAAACTAAACAAAAAACATTTTCAGGAAATTAAATATAAAAAAAAAGTTTCATCATTTATTCATTTGATCTTTAAGTGCCTATACTATACAGGGAGTGCACTGTGCTAGAAGCATAGTCATTTCTGACTTAAATAATTATTAAAAAGCCCAGTCATTGGCTGCTCTACTTCTTGCCAGAACCCCTAGTGGTGTAATTATCTGCATTCAGTTTGTGGAGCTCTGCTTGGCTAACTTACTCTCAAGCACTTAAAGTGGGCTTTATTAAACACAGGTCACTTATTAAATTAAAATAAAACATTTCATACAGTATTCTACCTATGTTTTCCTCTAAGAGTTTTATAGTGTCTGGCTTTACATTGAGGTCTTTAATCCATTTTGAGTTTATTTTTCTGTATGCTGTTAGGCAGTGTTCTAATTTCATTCTTTTACATGTAGCTGTCCAGTTTTCCCAGAACTTATTTTACATGTAGCTGTCCAGTTTTCCCAGAACTTATAGCCCCACTTATTGAAGGGGCTACCTTTTCTCCATTGTATATTCTTGCCTCCTTTATCAAAGATAAGGTCACCATATGTGTGTGGGTTTATCTCTGGGCTTTCTATCCTATTCCATTGATCTATATTTCTGTTTTTGTGCCAGTACATTACTGTCTTGATTACTGTAGCTTTGTAGTATAGTCTGCAGTCTGGGAGCCTGATTCCTCCAGCTCCATTCTTCTCTCTCAAGATTGATTTGGCTATTCTGGGTCTCTTGTGTTTCCATACAAATTGTGAAATTTTTTGCTCTAGTTCTGTGAAAAATGCTATTTGTAGTTTGACAGGGATTGCATTGAATCTGTAGATTGCTTTGGGTACTATAGTCATTTTCACAATGTTGATTCTTCCAATCCAAGAACATGGTATATGTCTCCATCTGTTTGTATCATCTTTAATTTCTTTCATCAGTGTCTTATAGTTTTCTGCATACAAGTCTTTGGTCTCCTTAGGTAGGTTTATTGCTAGGTATTTTATTCTTTTTGCTGCAATGGTAAATAGGAGTGTTTCCTTAATTTCTCTTTCATGTTTTTCATCATTAGTGTATAGGAATGCAAGAGATTTCTGTTCATTATTTTGTATCTTGCTACTTTACCAAATTCACTGATTAGCTCTAGTAGTTTTCTGATAGCATCTTCAGGATTCTCTATGTATAGTATCATGTCATCTGCAAACAATGACAGTTTTACTTCTTCTTTTCCAATTTAGATTCCTTTTATTTCGTTTTCTTCTATGATTGCTGTGGCTAAAACTTCTAAAACTAGTTAAATAATAGTAGTGAGGGTGGACAACCTTCTCTTGTTCCTGATCTTAGTGGAATCACACGAAGATCCTTTTTGACCCACCTCCTAGAGAAATGGAAATAAAAATAAACAAATGGGACCTAATGAGACTTAAAAGATTTTGCATAAAAAAGGAAAAAATAATCAAGATGAAAAGACAACCCTCAGAATGGGAGAAAATATTTGCAAATGAAGCAACTGACAGAGAATTAACCTCCAAAATATACAAGCAGCTCATGCAGCTCAATATCAAAAAAACAAACAACCCAATCCAAAAATAGGCAGAAGACCTAAATAGACATTTCTCCAAAGAAGATATACAGATTGCCAACAAATACATGAAAGGGTGCTCAACATCACTAATCATTAGAGAAATGTAAATCAAAACTACAATGAGGTATCACCTCACACCAGTCAGAATGACCATCATCAAAAAATCTACAAACAATAAATGCTGGAGAGGGTGTGGAGAAAAGGGGATGCTCTTGCACTGTTGGTGGGAATGTAAATTGATACAGCCACTATGGAGAACAGTATGGAGGTTCCTTAAAAGACTAAAATTAGAACTACCTTATGACCCAGCAATCCCACTACTGGGCATATACCCTGAGAAAACATAATTCAAAAATAATCATGTACCACAGTGTTCATTGCAACACTGTGTACAATAGCCAGGACATGGAAGCAACCTGAGTGTCCATCAACAGATGAATGGATAAAGAAGATGTGGCACATATATTCAATGGACTATTTCTCAGCCATGAAAAGAAATGAAATTGAGTTTTTTGTAGTGAGGTGGCTGGACCTGGACACTGTCATAAAGCATGAAGTAAGTCAGAAAGAAAAAACAAATACCATATGCTAACACATATATATGTAATTAAAAAAAAAAGGTTCTGAAGAACCTAGGGGCAGGACAGGAATAAAGAAAAAGACGTGGGCTTCCCTGGTGGCACAGTGGTTGAGGGGCCTCCTGCCGATGCAGGGGACGCGGGTTCGTGCCTCTGTCCAGGAGGATCCCACATGCCGCGGAGCGGCTGGGCCTGTGAGCCATGGCCGCTGAGCCTGTGTGTCCGGAGCCTGTGCTCCGCGGCGGTAGGGGCCATAGCAGTGAGAGGCCCGCGTACCGCAAAAAAAAAAAAAAAAAAAAAAAAATACAGACGCAGAGAATGGCCTTGAGGACACGGGTAGGGGGAAGGGTAAGCTGGGACGAAGTGAGAGAGTGGCATGGACATATATACACTACCAAATGTAAAATAGATAACTAGTGGGAAGCAGCTGCATAGCATAAGGTGAGCAGCTCGGTACTTTGTGTCCAACTAGAGGGGTGGGATAGAGAGGGTGGAAGGGAGACGCAAGAAGGAGGAGCTGTGAGGATATATATATGTGTATAGGTGATTCCCTTGGTTATACAAAAACTATACAGACACTAACACACAATTGTAAAGCAATTATATGCCAATAAAGGTGTTAATAAATTAAATAAATAAATAATAAAATAAAACATTTAATTAAATGCCATTAATCCATACTTGTAGTCTGAGGTGATCTTATTACAATTTGAAATTTTTTCTAAATACAAAATTAGTAAATATATAAGTAATGTAAATAAAAGACTGATTTATCTCCCTTGAAAACTGTGCTGAGTATTTGGCTACAATCTACGCCAGTGTTTAGCTAGATCTTTCCCCTTAAAAATAAACTAAAATTCTGGCACTTCAATTTTGCCTACATAGTTTAAGTTTACAGTAGTATAGAGCAAGATGGAGTGTAACATAAGAACAGTGGTAAACCCTCAGTCACTGGTCAACTTTTCTTCCTTTTTTATATCATGTTGGAATTTGTCCTTAGGTTTCCTCTTCAGTGATCTTTATGAAAAAGGACATATTGTAGTTTTTACACATTCACATCTTTGCAGTAAAGCACCTAGCACAGAAGAACAAAGCATCTTTTATAAATATTGCTAAAATTTTCTGGTTTCTTACTCTGAATGCAACTCTATGAGAGATTTACACACACACACACACACACACACACACACACACAGAAACAGGTATACACATTAGATTGGGGATTTATTTTTCACCAGAAGAAAAATGATTAAAGAAATAAAAATATATTTTTATGAAAGTATTTTCATATTACTTTTGTTTTAATCATGAAAATAATTTTGACCAGCAAATAGTCCAGTTAGAAGGGTTAATAGCCCCTTGTCCCACCAAATTGCGTTTTACATACAGAATATGTTGTATGCTCACTATCTAAGCAAAAACAGCAGTAGCTGCACTGTTTATAATCGTCATTAAAGACAAAACTTTGACATATTCTGTCACATAAATACCCTGCTCCTCATAAATGATTTAACTATCTGGAATCAAAGACATCAAGGTCCAATGTCAGTGCTTGAGCAACTGAATTTCCAATGACAGTTTTTCACTTTTTTACAGTAAGTTATAAATGTACCTGCACAATGTATCTCACAGTGTCCTTGTGCTTACTGACCAAAGGACCCCCTCCCCAAACCCCGCCCCAGACACTGCACCAAGCATTTTCTGGTATGCAACACATTTCATAATAACATTTTAAAGGAAAGAAGTGAAAGCAAGGATATTTTGAACAGCAAATTTTCTTAATATCAAAAACAGAATATTTGGATTTTCTTAATTCAGTCATAGTTGTTATAATTGAATCTCCTATGCATCATCTTGATATTTTAATTCTAATCAGAAATACAGGAGAATGTGAGCTTCACAGAAAAAAAGACATAACTTTCTAATTACAATGGAGCTTTAACTGGATTATCAGTTCCTCACGATCTCAGAAATTGACTTAATTATGTTAGGAACTGAGAAGGAATTAAAGATTTAAGAAATGCTGGATCAAATAACAAAAATTAGACTGGTTCCATTCAATTTCAAGAGGGCAGAGTTAGAAAAGGTGGGAAAAAGAGTGATGAAGGAAACTTAACTGATTGATAACCTTCCAAATTATAAGTATATGTTACATCTCTTAATAAAAAAACTACCCTATAAACTAATGTTTTACATATGAAATTTTAACATAAATTGTGGCAGACACTGTTGGTGTCCTATCCCATATCCTCTAGTCCTTACCACTTCAGTGAAACTTAACTTTGAACTTCTAGCTCCAGCATTTCTTTGTCTGAAGACTTTTTCATTTTATTTTTTTAATTGAAGTATAGTTCATTTACAATACTGTGTTAGTTTCAAGTGTACAGCAAAGTGATTCAGTTATATATATATATATATATATATTATTTTTCAGATTCTTTTCCATTATAAGTTATTATAAGATATTGAATATAGTTCCATGTGCTATACAGTAGATCCTTGTTGATTATCTATTTTATATATAGTAGTGTGTATCTGTTAATCCCAACCTCCTAACTTATCCCTCCCCTCCTTTCCCCTTTGGTAACCGTAAGTTTGTTTTCTATGTCTATGAGTCTGTTTCTGTTTTGTAAATGAGTTCATTTGTATTACTTTTCTGATTCAACATATATGTGATATCATACAATATTTGTCTTTCTCTGTCTGGCTTACTTTACTCAGAATGATAATCTCTAGGTTCATCCATGTTGCTGCAAATCACAATATTTCATTCTTTTTTATGGCTGAGTGGCTGAGTAATTTTCATATATATATATATATATATATATATATATATATATATATATATACACATTATCTGTTGATGGACACTTAGTTTGCTTCCATGTCTTGGCTATTGTAAGTAGTGCTGTTATGAACATTGGGGGTGCTTGTATTTTTTTGAATTAGATTTTTCATCACTTCCAGATATATGACCAGGAGTGGGATTGCTGGATCATATGGTAATTCTATTTTTAGTTTTTTTAAGGAACTTCTATACTGTTCTTCATAGTGGCTACATCAATTTACATTCCCACCAACAGTGTAGGAGGGTTCCCTTTTCTCCACACCCTCTCCAACATTTATTATTTGTAGACTTTTTGATGATGGCCATTCTGACTTGTGTTAAGTAATACCTCACTGTGGTTTTGATTTGCATTTCTCTAGTAATTAGCAATGTTGAGCATATTTTCATGTGCCTGTTGGCCATCTGTATGCTGAACTCTGCTTTGCCACATGCTCAGGATACCAATCATAATCTCTCCAATGGTTTTAAGCTTTGGTAAGCAAAATTCATAAAGTCAATTGTCTGTAAGAACCTCTGCTTTCTGAAGAACAAATTGTCTCTATAGAAAGAAAGCAGACAATCTCCAACCAATGATGGATGAAAGTTGGTATATAAACTTCTCGGTTCTCTCATGCTTCAGGTGAGATAAATCTCAGCCAAGTATTCCATGCTTTGCTTTTGGAGGTTTCTGTGCAGGATTAAACTACTGGTGCCCACAGTGGTAGGGGCCTTTGTAACACACCTTTTTATTGGCTGCCTTTCCTTGTCTCATTTTTCACTCCCTTATCAGAGTTTTCCTTCATCTCCTAAATAAAACCCTTCCTTTGAATCTTTACTTCTGAAGATACCCAAACAAAACCACTGTTTTTTCATCTAATAACTTATTTTCTTATAGTTTTTGCATCAACACTAAATAAGGGCACATTTAAGGATAATTACTCTATCCCCTTCCCCAAAAACAGGAGGACAGAGAGAAGATAGGTGAAGACCAAAAGCAATATTATCTTACTTAGCCCAACGAAATCACCACAGCTGTCAAATACAGACAAGTTATAAGTCAGAAAAAAATATTCTACTAAGGTGCTTTACTTTGTATGACTTGGAGTATTTTAATTCCTCACTGAGTTGTTGCTGTTGTTGTTGTTTGTTTTAATGACTTATGGACTGATAGCTAAGAAGCTAGACTTTCAGTCCAAGATGTCAGAGAATTTAACTAGGAGACTGATTGTTCTTTCATGTCACTATGAAATCTCTACATCTATTAGTTTTTGTGTTCTAGGTTCCAAAACTTGAGATAGACTCTTAGTGTTATATGTAACTTTCTTTTTTTTTTATTTTTTAAATGTTTTTAACATCTTTATTGGAATATAATTGCTTTACAATGGTGTGTTAGTTTTTGTTTTATAACAAAGTGAATCAATTATACATATACATATGTTCCTATATCTCTTCCCTCTTGTGTCTTCCTCCCTCCCACCCTCCATATCCCACCCCTCTAGGTGGTCACAAAGCACCGAGCTGATCTCCCTGTGCTATACAGCTGCTTCCCACTAGCTATCTATTTTATGTTTGGTAGTGTATATATGTCCATGCCACTGTCTCACTTTGTCACAGTGTACCCTTTCCCCTCCCCATATCCTCAAATCCATTCTCTAGTAGGTCTGTGTATTTGTTCCCATCTTCCCCCTAGGTTCTTCATTACCTTTTTTCTTTTTTTATTTCTTAGATTCCATATATATATGTTAGCATATGGTATTGTTCTCTTTCCAACTTACTTCACTCTGTATGACAGACTCTAGGTCCATGCACCTCACTACAAATAACTCAATTTTGGTTTTTTTAATGGCTGAGTAATATTCCATTGTATATATGTGCCACATCTTCTTTATCCATTCATCTGTTGATGGACACTTAGATTGCTTCCATATCCTCGCTATTGTAAATAGAACTGCAATGAACTTTTGGTACATGACTCTTTTTGAATTATGGTTTTCTCAGAGAATATGGCCAGTAGTGGGATTGCTGTGTTGTATGGTAGTTCTATTTGTAGTTTTCTAAGGAACCTCCATACTGTTCTCCAAAGTGGCTGTATCAATGTACATTCCCACCAACAGTGCAAGAGGGTTCAATTTCCTCCACACCCTCTCCAGCATTTATTGTTTGTAGATTTTTCGATGATGGCAATTCTGACTGGTGTGAGATGATATCTCATTGTAGTTTTCATTTGCATTTCTCTAATGATTTATGATGTTGAGCATTCTTTCATGTGTTTGTTGGCAATCTGTATATCTTCTTTGGAGAAATGTCTGTTTGGGTCTTCTGCCCATTTTTGGACTAAGTGGTTTGCTTTTTTGATATTGAGCTGCAAGTGTTTCTTGCATGTTTTGGAGATTAATCTCTTGTCAGTTGCTTCATCTGCAAATATTTTCTCCCATCCTGAGGGTTGTCTTTTGGTCTTGTTTATGGTTTCCTTTGCTGTGCAGAAGTTTTTGAATTTCATTAGGTCCCATTTGTTTATTTTTGTTTTTATTTCCATTTCTCTAGGAGGTGGGTCAAAAAGGATCTTGCTGTGAGTTATATCATAGAGTGTTCTGCCTATGTTTTCCTCTAAGAGTTTGATAGTGTCTGGACTTACATTTAGGTCTTTAATCCAGTTTGAGTTGATTTTTGTGTATGGTGTTAGGGAGTGTTCTAATTCCATAGTTTTAAATGTACCTGTCCAGTTTTCCCAGAACCACTTATTGAAGAGGCTAACTTTTCTCTGTATATTCTTGCCTCCTTTATCAAAGATAAGGTGACAATAGGTGTGTGGGTTTATCTATGGGTTTCTATCCGGTTCTATTGATCTATCTTTCTGTTTTTGTGCTGGTACCATACTGTCTTGATTACTGTACCTTTGTAGTATAGTCTGGAGTCAGGGATCCTGAGTCCTCCAGCTCTGTTTTTCTTTCTCAAGATTGCTTTGGGTATTTGGGGTAGTTTGCATTTCCATACAAATTGTGAAATTTTTTGTTCTAGTTCTGTGAAAAATGCCAGTGGTAGTTTGAAAGAGATTGCATTGAATCTGTAGATTGCTTTGGGTAGTAGAGTCATTTTTACAATGTTGATTCTTCCAATCCAAGAACATGGTGTATGTCTCCATCTATGTGTATCATCTTTAATTTCTTTCATCAGTATCTTATAATTTTCTGCATACAGGTCTTTTGTCTCCTTAGGTAGGTTTATTCCTAGATATTTTATTCTTTTTGTTGAAATGGTAAATGGGAATGATTTCTTAATTTCATTTTCAGATTTTTCATCATTAATGTATAGGAATGTTAGAGATTTCTGGGCATTAATTTAGCATCCTGCTACTTTACCAAATTCATTGATTAGCTATAGTAGTTTTCTGGTAGCATCTTTAGGATTCTCTATGTATAGTATCATGTCATCTGCAAACAGTGATGGCTTTACTTCTTCTTTTCTGATTTGGATTTCTTTATTTCCTTTTCTTCTCTGATTGCTGTGGCTAAAACTTCCAAAACTATGTTGAATAAGAGTGGTGAGAGTGGACAACCTTGCCTTCTTCCTGATCTTAGTGGTAATGGTTTCAGTTTTTCACCACTGAGGACAATGTTGTGTGTAGTTTTTCATATATGGCATATATTATGTTGAGGAAAGTTCCCTCTATGTCTTTCTCTAGGGTGGTTATCATAAATTGGGGTTGAATTTTGACAAAACTTTCTCTGTATTGAGATGATCATATGTTTTTTCTCCTTCAATTTGTAAATATGGTGCATCACATTGATTGATTTGCGTATATTGAAGAATCCTTTCATTCCTGGGATAAACCCCTCTTGATCATGGTGTTTGATCCTTTTAATGTGCTGTTGGATTCTGTTTGCTAATATTTTGTAGAGGAGTTTATCATCTATGTTTATCAATGATATTGATGTGTAGTTTTCTTTCTTTGTGACATCTTTGTTTGGTTTTGGTATCAGGGTGATGATGGCCTCGTAGAATGAGTTTGGGAGTGTTCCTCCCTCTGCTATATTTTGGAAAAGTTTGAGAAGGATAGGTGTTAGCTCTTCTCTAATTGTTTGATAGAATTTGCCTGTGAAGCCATCTGGCCCTGGGCTTTTGCTTATTGGAATATTTTTAATCACAGTTTCAATTTCAGTGCTTGTGATTGATCTGTTCATATTTTCTTTTTCTTCCTGGTTCAGTCTTGGAAGGTTGTGCATTTCTAAGAATTTGTCCGTTTCTTCCAGGCTGTCCATTTTATTAGCATAGAGCTCCTTGTAGTAATCTCTCATTATCCTTTGTATTTCTGCAGTGCCAGTTTTTACTTCTCCTTTTTCATTTCTATTTCTATTGATTTGAGTCCTCTCCCTTTTTTTCTTGGTGAGTCTGGCTAATGATTAATCAATTTTGTTTATCTTCTCAAAGAACCAGGTTTTAGTTTTATTGATCTTTGCTATCATTTCTTTTTGGTTTATTTCTGGTCTGATCTTTATGATTTCTTTCCTTCTGCTAACTTTGATTTTTTTTTTTTGTTCTTCTTTCTCTAATTGCTGTATGTGTAAAGTTAGGTTTTTCATTTGAGATGTTTCTTCTTTCTTGAGGTAGGATTTTATTGCTATAAACTTCCCCCTTAGAACTGCTTTTGCTGCATCCCGTAGGTTATGGGTCATCATGTTTCATTGTCATTTGTTGCTAGGTTTTTTTTGTTGTTTATTTTTTGGATTTTTTTGTGGTACGCGGGCCTCTCACTGTTGTGGCCTCTCCCGTTGTGGAGCACAGGCTCCGGAAGTGAAGGCTCATCGGCCATGGCTCATGGGCCTAGCTGCTCCATGGCATGTGGGATCTTTACAGACCAGGGCACGAACCTGTGTCCCCTGCATTGGCAGGTGGACTCTCAACCACTGCGCCACCAGGGAAGCCCTGTTTCTAGGTATTTTTTCATTCCCTCTTTGATTTCTTCAGTGATCTCTTGGTTATTAAGTAGTGTATTGTTTAGCCTCCCTGTGTTTGTATTTTTTACATATTTTTCCTGTAATTGATATCTACTCTCATAGCGTTGTGGTCAGAAAAGATACTTGATATGATTTCAATTTTCTTAAATTTACCAAGACTTGATTTGTGACACAAGATATGATCTATCCTGGAGAATATTCCATGAGCACTTGAGAAGAATGTGTAGTCTGTTGTTTTTCAATGGAATGTCCTATAAATATCAATGAAGTCCACTTTTTTAATATATCATTTAAAGCTTGTGTTTCCTTATTTATTTTTATTTTGGATGATCTGTCCACTGGTGAAAGTGGGGTGTTAAAGTACCCTACTATATTTGTGTTACTGACGATTTCCCCTTTTATGGCTGTTAGTATTTGCCTTATGTAGTGAGGTGCTCCTATTTTGGGTGCCTAAATATTTAGAATTGTTATATCTTCTTCTTGGACCGATCCCTTGATCATTATGTAGTGTCTTTCTTTGTCTCTTGTAATAGGCTTTATTTTAAAGTCTATTTTGTCTGATATGATAATTGCTACTCCAGTTTTCTTTTGATTTCCATTTCCATGGAATATCTTTTTCCATCCCCTCACTTTCAGTCTGTATGTGTCCCTGAGTCTGAAGTGGGTCTCTTGTAGACAGCATATATACGGGTCTTGTTTTTGTATCCATTCCCCGTCTATGTGTTTTGGTTGGAGCATTTATTTCATTTACATTTAAGGTAATTATCTATATGTATGTTCCTATTACCATTTTCTTAATTGTGTGTTATTGTAGGTCTTCTCCTTCTTTTGTATTTCCTTCCTAGAGAAGTTCCTTTAGCATTTGTTGTAAAGCTGGTTTGGTGGTGCTGAATTCTCTTAGCTTTTGCTTGTCTGTAAAGGTTTTAATTTCTACATCAAATCTGAATGAGATCCTTGTCAGGTAGAGTAAGCTTGTTTGTAGGTTCTTCTCCTTCATCACTTTAAATATGTCCTGCCACTCCCTTCTGGCTTGCAGAGTTTCTGCTGAAAGATCAGCTTTTAACCTTATGGGGATTCCCTTGTGTGTTATTGGTTGTTTTTCCCTTGCTGCTTTTAATATTTTTTTTTTTGTACTTCAGTTTTGTACTTTGATTAATATGTGTCTTGGCATATTTTTCCTTGGATTTATCCTGTATGGGACTCTGTGCTTCCTGGACTTGATTACCTATTTCCTTTCTCATATTAGGGAAGTTTTGAACTATAATCTCTTCAAATATTTTCTCAGTCCCTTTCTTTTTCTCTTCTTCTTCTGGGACCCCTATAATTCGAATCTTGATGCATTTAATATTGTCCCAGAGGTCTCTGAGACTGTCCTCAGTTCTATTCATTCTTTTTTCTTTATTCTGGTCTGCAGTAGTTATTTCCAATATTTTTTCTTCCAGGTCACTTATCCGTTCTTCTGCCTCTGTTATTCTGCTATTGATCCCTTCTAGAGAATTTTTAGTTTCATTTTCTGTGTTGTTCATCATTGTTTGTTTGCTCTTTACTTCTTCTAGGTCCTTGTTAAAAGTTTCTTATATTTTCTCTATTCTATTTCCAAGATTTTGGGTCATCTTTACTAACATTATTCTGAATTATTTTTCAGGTAGACTGCCTATTTCCTCTTCATTTGTTAGGTCTGGTGGGTTTTTGCCTTGTTCCTTCATATGCTGTGTTTTTTTCTGTCTTTTCATTTTGCTTAACTTCCTGTGTTTGGGTTCTCCTTTTCTCAGGCTGCAGGTTCATAGTTCCTGTTGTTTTTGGTGTCTGTCCCCAATGGCTAAGGTTGGTTCAGTGGGTTGTGTAGGCTTCCTTGTGGAGGGGACTAGTGCCTGTTTTCTGGTGGATGAGGCTGGATCTTGTCTTTCTGGTGGGCAGGTCCACATCTGGTTGTGTGGTTTGGGGTGTCTGTGGCCTTATTATGATTTTAGGCAGCCTCTGTTCTAACGGATGGGGTTGTGTTCCTTTCTTGCTAGTTGTTTGTCATAGGGTTTCCAGCACTGTAGCTTGGTGGTCATTGAGTGAAGCTGTTTCTTGGTATTGAGATGGAAATCTCTGAGAGATTTTCTCCATTTGATATCACGTGGAACTGGGAGGTCTCTTGTGGACCAGTGTCCTGAAGTTGGCTCTCCCACCTCAGAGGCACAGCCCTGACACCTCGCTGGAGCACCAAGAGAATTTCTTCCACATGGCTCAGAATAAAAGTGAGAAAAATAGAAACAAAGAAATAAAGAACATAAAATAAAATAAAGTGAAATAAAGTTACTAAAATAAAAAAATAATTATTAAGAAAAAAATTTTAGAGAAAACAAAAAAACAAGCAAAAAAATGGACAGACAGAACCCTAGGACAAATGGTAAAAAACAAAGCTATACAGACAAGATCACACACAGAAGCATACACATACACACTCACAAAAAGAGAAAAAGGAGAAGAAAAATATATCTTTTCTCCTAAAGTTCACCTCCTCAGTTTGGGATGATTCCTTGTATATTCAGGTATTCCACAGATGCAGGGCACTTCAAGTTGATTGTGGAGATTTAATCTGCTGCTCCTGAAGCTGGTGGGAGAAATTTCCCTTTCTCTTCTTTGTTCATACATCTCCTGGGGTTCAGCTTCAGATTTGGACCTACCTCTGCATGTAGCTCACCTAAGGGCATTTGTTCTTCACTCAGACAGGACGGGGTTAAAGAAGCAGGTGATTTGGGGGCTCTGGCTCACTCAGACCATGGTGAGGGAGGGGTATAGATGTGGGGCAATCCTGCGGCAGCAGAGGCCAGAGTGATGCTGCAACAGTCTGAGGTGCGTCCTGTGTTCTCCCAGGGTTGTTGTCCCTGGATCACAGGACACTGACTGTGGCGGGCTGCACAGGCTCCCAGGAAGGGAGGTGTGGATGGTGACCTGTGCTCTCACACAGTCTTCTTGGTGGCTGCAGCAGCAGCCTTATGTCTCCTGCCCGTCTCTGGGGTCCGTGCTGATAGCCGCGTTTTGCGCCCGTCTCTGGAGCTCCTTTAAGGAGCACTCTTAATCCCCTCTCCTCGCACACCAGGAAACAAAGAGGGAAGAAAAGGTCTTTTGCCTCTTCAGCTGGTCCAGACTTTTTCCTGGTCTTCCTCCCGGCTAGCCGTGGTACACTAACCCCTTCAGGCTATGTTCACACCACCAGTCCTCTCCCTGCGATCCGACTGATGCCCGATCCGACTGATGCCCGAGACTCAGCTCCCAGTCCCCGCCCGCCCCGGCAGGTGAGCAGACAAGCCTCTCGGGCCAGTGAGTGCTGGTCGGCACCAATACTCTGTGTGGGAATCTTTCTGCTTTGCCCTCCACACCCGTGTTGCTGCACTCTCCCCCGGGGCTCCAAAGCTTCCCCCTCTGCCACCAGCAGTCTCCAAACATGAAGGGGCTTCCTAGTGTGTGGAAACCTTTCCTCCTTCACAGCACCCTCCCACTGGTGTGGGTCCTGTCCCTATTCTTTTGTCTCTGTTTTTTCTTTTTTCTTTTGCCCTACCCAGGTACGTGGGGAGTTTCTTGCCTTTTGGGAGGTCTGAGGTCTTCTGCCAGCGTTCAGTAGGTGTCTATGGGATCTGTTCCACGTGTAGATGTATTTCTGATGTATTTGTGGAGAGCAAGGTGATCTCTGCATCTTACTCTTCTGCCATCTTGAAACTCCTCCCCATATGTAACTTTCTTAAAGGAACTGGAGCCATATGTGATTATTATTTATTTTTTTATCAAAAATCTTTTTTTTTTTTTGGTCATTGGACTTAGCTATTTAACCCAGGCTATGGACTAGCCTATATATGTTAATTATGGCTTAAAAATTACTAAAATTCTTCTGCTTTGTATGTATGCACACACATATTTTACACAAATCTACACAAAAATATTTTAGTTATTATAAACAGATTAATCTAATGGTGATCCTTGTTGTGTGCAAAAAACATAGTATTGCATTTCTACCTGTGAAGATATCTTACAAGGTCATGCTGGACTGGGATTTATACCACATTCAATCAGAAACAATAAGGAACAAGGGGTAAAAGCTCAAGTTCAATCTTGTGACAAATTTAGTTCTAATATTTTTTCTGCCCGGTATTAATTGTGTATCTTGGGCAAGCTATTTAACATATTTTTTCTTCAATTCCTTCATCAGTAAAAGAAAGGTATTAAATTTTGTACAACAAGAGTTAAATTATATATTACAATAAAATACTTAGCACAGTGGTCAGGATTAGCATTGTCCAATAAGGGTGAGTTATCAGCACCACTACTAAAACTAATAAAATTACAATTATAAGCATTTTCTTGCTAACAACTAAAGCATATATGATGACCAAATGCACTTGCTTTGCTACTAGAATCCCACATGGCAAGCACATACTTTTCCAAAATCTTCATTGAGTGTTGAGATACACAATGGACTGCAGGGGGAAAAAAATCTCATGTTTAAGCAGTTTAGTTTCCCTGGCCTCATCTATATGAAATGTTTTATGGTAATTAATCCAGCCAAGCTTTCAACTAACTTCTATTAAGATCCCAGATAAAGCATTTTTTCTCAAGTTTGAATGGCATTGCATATGTCTGCTAATTTAAGTATGGGTGGCAAATGTTCAAAACAATGGAGTCTTTGTCATTATTTTGATAACAGATACAAAGAGACTTCCTACAAAAGCCTCCCTCCCCTCCTTCTTCAGCAAGCATCAACTCAGGAAGACATTGTTTTAAACATTAATTTGATGCTTTCTAAACGCAGTGAGGATACAAAATGAAAATCCTTTTAATTGTTTCTACCCTCAATGCCCAAACACAATAAAAATGTAGTGGCAGGGGGAATCAAGCACCAGAAAAATGATTACTTGAAGACAACATTGACTTTTATTTGCTTATTCCCAAATTGTCTGTATTGAGCAAAAAACTCAATAGCATAAAGCATTCAGTGTAATCTTTCATAAAAGACTCACATGTTTAGAGGATTGTTGACCTCATTAATAAGTGACAACCAGACATACTTTTATGTTGTAGCTACCTTTCTGAGACTTCCCTTGCTCTCAGGATATGTGTGTTGAATTACTTATAAGGATTTAATCACACAGCAAGGAATGCAACATGGGGTCTACTAGATTTGTAGTAAACCGCTGACGTTGATTGTTTAAACATTTGTCAGCATTTTAAACAATTGAACCCTTTCTAATATTTTGTTTTTCAATAATATGTGAATTCTAGCATATCTTACTTCCTCCACCTCTCTAATGAGAGGAAATTACAGGTTCATTTGGGCATACTGTTATGAAACAGGAGCCACAGTGTGGAATTATGAGTTATATAAGTGATGAATTGGTTAAAGGATTGTTTGTTTGATGTTACATTGACTAGAAAAAATGTATATTTTGTAGTTTACTTGAATAAGCTTCTTCACCCTTTAAAAGTGAAATAAAAATCTATCACTTCACTTTGCTTTCTGCTCTGCACATTATGTTACCTAAAATTTTCCTTCATGATAAAATTTGTGGAAAAACGATCCAGATTTGTTGTTTCAACTTCTCCATAAACTTGCTCCTCAGTCTTCAGCTTTCTATTTTTTCCTTACTATTTTGCTGATACTGTTTGTGATAAGATTACCAATGACTACTGGGTTGTAAATCTAGTAGAAACATTTCAGATCTTGTGTTATTTGACCTCTGTGCACCATTAAGCCTACTAACCATTTTCTCCTTGATCTCCTTCCCTACTCTTTGTGACCTTATTTTCTTGGCATTTTTTTTTTTACCTTTATATCATACCTGCTTATTTGTTCTTTTCTTCTATTGCCCAATTAAATCTATGGATCTCAAGTTTTATTATCCATTATATCACTTGTAATGCTTATGTTAAAAGAGTTTTTAAGTAGATTCTTGGGCCCCATCATCAAAGTAGATCTGAGGAATATTTCAGGAGCCTGAATCTTCAAAAAAATAGAGCAGATGATTCTGATGCATTGCGTTCATTGTTAGCATTCCACCAGTATTCTTGTTTACCTTAATTGTATTGACTCAGTTTGTTTGGTCTCAGTCACCATGTTTTCTATTGTATCTAAAATTTCAGACTGAGAGTTCCAAAGGTTAACAGACACCTTTTTTTTTTTTTTTTCCGGTACATGGGCCTCTCACTGTTGTGGCCTCTACCATTGTGGAGCACAGGCTCTGGACGTGCAGGCTCAGTGGCCATGGCTCACAGGCCTAGCCACTCCGCAGCCAGCACGCGGGATCTTCCTGGACTGGGGCAAGAACACGTGTCCCCTGCACCGGCAGGTGGACTCAACCACTGCGCAACCAGGGAAGCCCTAACAGACACCTTTACATATCTATTCCTTAGGAACCTCAACCAAATATGTTCAAAGTATGTATATCTTTTATTACTCCTCAAATCTATGTATCCTTTTGTTGGATTTATTTTTGTCGACTCACCATTAATCATTTGAGCAAAATGTCTTAAGTATAATCCTAGTTTCTTCATTCTTTTCCTAAGCCTCAAACTTCATCCAATATTACTCCCTCCACCAATTACCTAGTTATTTATAAATCTTTACTCAGAGAAAGCAGGGAAAATTAAAATACAATTAAAAAGTAGCACAGGGCTTCCCTAGTGGTGCAGTGGTTGAGAGTCTGCCTGCTGATGCAGGGGACACGGGTTCGTGCCCCGGTCCAGGAAGATCCCACATGCTGCAGAGTGGCTAGTCCTGTGAACCATGGCCGCTGAACCTGCACGTCTGGAGCCTGTGCTCTGCAATGCGAGAGGCCAAAACAGTGAGAAGCCCGCATACTGCAAAAAAAATAAAAAAAAAAATGTAGCACGTATTTTCTCAACTTGGGGTCAAAATTCTGAATTTCTTCTTATTGAAAGACCCAGTCTGTGGGAATTTTTGTCCCATTCATTCAACCATCAGAGTATTGTATTTTCTTTTCTTAAGCCAAGTCAATATTTTCCATATTAAAATAATTATTAAACACTTAAATGAGACATTTCTCAATAGTCTTCATTTACGTGAAATAAGGTCTATAGAAGGCTTAACTGTGTCTCTCTCTCTTGGAGTGGAATAGAAATTATCTTGGGCATCATGTTATTTTATTAGAGAGAAAATATTTTAAGTAATTGATTTTTATCCATGAAAATCATTATTTTCAAAGAAACTGATGTTTCCTATATATTCAACTCACAACTATCTTTCATAATTTGTACAAATATAATTTTTCTGAGTTAACATTTTGATTTTGAAATTTATTATAAATGAAATAACACGTTATTTTCTATGTCTATACACTTGAATTGCAATGGAGTAGAAAAGTTCAGTATAAAAATAACCACACATATCATATTTAATTTTATGATAAATTTTAATTTAATTTAATAATTTTTCCTCATTGATACCATAAAATTGCCTTCTATTCCCTACAAACAATGGTTTGTAGTGAAGATTATTTATTCAAAAGTAGATTTTTTTTTAATTTTCTTTACAGAGAACATTTTTTCCTTCATTTGAAAAATGTAGAAACATGGTCAAGAGCAATAGGTATTTCCTGTAGCCAACTGTATATTTTATACCATGATCAAGTGTGTAATTTATGAAATTGTTTTCCAGTGTTTATCAAAATTACCTTATATATTTTCCTAGTTCCAGAAAAAAGATAAAATGATAATGGGATCATTTTAATGTAACTGGAGTAGCCACCATGCCATCTTCTTCCTATGTCTGAAATGAATATAATACTGGTGCTGCCCTCCTGAGTCCCAACATTATGTCCATTCTCTTGTCAGAAAAAAAATAATTAATTCATCTATAGCTTTTTTTTTGACAACTTCAGTCAATTTTATTAACCTTTACTATTTAATTTCCCCAAATATTTATCTTTGTTTGATTTGGGGGAGGAAATAAATATCAATATTTTTGTGTCTTCTGTCAATTTCACCTTAAGACGCTAAGGAGTTAGAGGTGCATTTTGCTTTCATTAAAAGATATTTAAAGCCAAGCTCTTATATCTACGAGTATTAAGTTAGGTGATTTCAACCAGTAGTTTTTTCTATGTTCTCTTTTCTGTTATGACATCTGCTTTTTTATTATAAATGTGACCCCCAGTTTTGGCACTGATGTTTATGACCTAATATTAGCCTAAACCAGTATTTTTGCCTAATGGATTGAGTCTTCAGTTTATGCCATGATTATTTGGTTGTACAACATCAGTTTCTGATATTCTTTGTTCTTTATATCTCAGAGAGAGATCCATAGATAAATTATTCAGGACTAATGAATTGTTAGTATGAATATGTGTATGTGTATAATTTTGTATCTTTTAGTGTAAAATTAAAAAAAAGAGTGTATTCTCTTTTCATGACCAGTGGTATTACAAAGTATAGATATCAGATTTTAGTGCTAACATTTGCCTTTATGTTTATAATTATAACATCACCAGATAAAACAAAATGCTGTTTAGAACAATATTTCAGTAGATGATTCACAATAATTTGAATATAGGAAAAAAGTGGTAGAATTGAACCATAACATGGTACATTGTAATATGTTTAAATTGAATTCAAAAAATTGTGCAAGGTAACAAGGTCCAAATATGATCCATCATGTCAAGATAAAAATAACCACATACAAATAAGAAACTATAAAAACACACGAATTGTTATTTTTAATACATCTGATATCATGATATATTTCCAGTAAAACAGCATTGTTTGTCAAAACATTAATTTTGTTAACTTCAATTTTTTTCTTTTTTTACCTTTAGATGAATTATTCATTGATTAAAAGAGTATATATTTAACATAAATCATGTAACATCAGTCATCAAGTCAAACATTCTGCTAGTTTCCTTAGTTTCTATCGGGATTATTTTATCTGATCACATTTATAAGGTAAAACCTCACCAAGTCTGGCATTTACACACACTACCAGTGGATTCATATAACTGATATACATATAAAATCTATGTGACAGCTGACCACAGCAAAAGAATGCACACCTGTCAAAAGCTCTTTTTAATATAGGCTAGTAAAGCCATTTGTAAAACACATATAATCTTTTTCTATAAGTAAAATCATATCTAGAAATCTGTTGCATAAATTGCATTTCCAAAGCTCACAATATACTAGCCAGGTCTCAGCTCTCCTGGGCAACCACACTGCCTACTTACTTTATTATTGCAGACTATCCTTTCATATTAAATGCACAACACTACCAATTAAAACTAGGGTCAGGTAGAAGTCACATAGAGTACATCTACACCATGATTGTCCTAAAACATTAAATCAACTTTTAAACCCTCTCCAATAATAACTAGGTTTTAAAACATACTTCAAGGAATGTTCTTCATGTATCATAGCAGCACATACCTATGATAGAACAAGCTTTAAGCTTTTCCTTTCTTTCTTTTATATTTCAGCATTCACAGAGAAACAGGTACATTTTGTTTGTTTTGTTTTATTCTTTCTCTTTTTTCCTTCTTCAGAGTTCTCAAATTGCTGACTGAATCACAGCATAGTTGAGTACCACAGATCAACATGTACCTTAAGCATTGAGATCTAGCAGTATCTGGCTGATCAGACTTAGAAATCCCCTGCCAACCTGTGAGCACTTCTTCATTTCAGTCTATTTTTGGCAGCTGAGAAGTGCATTGACAGAAAAATTCAGTGACTTGTTACTAGAGATTTTCATGTATGCTTGTTTGCAGGCATATGTGTTCACAGTCTGTATTTTGATTTTCTTTTAAGAGGTTTTACCCTAGAATACAAGTTCTTTCTTCCTACACTATTAAAACTCTAAAAACTAACTTGAACGTATAATGTAATTAATTAATAAACTTATATGACATCATTTTTAATTTTTCTTCTTCCAGTTTTATTGATATAAAATTGACATACAACACTGTGTAAGATTAAGGTGTACAGCATAATTATTTGACTTAAGACATCATGAAATAATTATCACAGTAAATTTACTGAACATTTATCATCTCATTTAGATAAAATAGACAGAAATGAAAATATTTCCTTGTGATGAGAACTCAGGATTTACTCTCTTAACAACTTTCATACATAACATACAACAGCATTAATTATATTTATCATGTTGTAAATTACATGCCTCATACTTATTTATCTTATAACTGGAAGTATATATCGTTTTCCAAAAGATCACATGAATATTTTGGACAAATAAATGACAAATTCCCACTGCAGTAAGTAAAAAACATATTTTCTTAACAAGAATAACTAAAGGGACAAGGAGTAGAGGATGGGGAATTGGTTACCTTCAAAGTGCCTAAAATCTGGTTGACCTCCAAAGAAAAAAAGGTCATATTAAATTGGTTGTAGGCTATTTCAGATGAACAATGTTAATATTGGAAAATGAGAGAAGCTGGATAGAGTAGCAAAAGCTTCTTATGTCTGACTTTCCATAAAAGGAAGTAGCTATATCTTGAGGTGAGAGTCCATCCAAACTTAGTAAATGCATTTTCTTATTTTAGTATACCTCCTATATATATTATTCTCATGTACAGATTCAGAAACAAGTTATACTACAATATATGTCCAGAAAAGAACATGTACAGACATCAGAGTCCATCCATTATTCTTGAGCCAAACTCAAAACTCAAGAAGACCACATCTTCATTTAGAGGGAGGATGCAGAGTTAACGTCCAGCAATCTCCAAACATTACTGTCCACAGGTACCCAACTTAAGGTCCTTATCCCACAATTCATCCCTGAAACGACTTAACACATTTATCAGAATGGTCTGTGGATTACAATAAAAATCTGTTTCCCCATAATAACAAAATCAGAACAAATGCAAAAAATAGTATCATCAAGAAAATAAATTTAGTTAATATATGAAAAAGGTAAAAGAAAGTTTAGTGGATTAGAGACTGAAATCCATTATTTTGCTGTTAACCAGAAACATTCCTAAAGGAGATTAAAATAAATAATTTAATAAAAGATTAGGTATGAGATATAAATGATAATGACAACAAGAAAGGATGATCATTAATAAAAAAAAAAAAACCTCATACCTACAAATGACCTGTGTAACAATATTATCAGCTCTAACCTACATGTAATTGAAGTCTGAGAAGGAGAGGTGAGAGAAAGTGGCAGATAGACTATTACAAGAGAAAAATAAAAGCTTTTTTTTTCTGTCTAGCATATAAGGAGCTTAGAAGTCACTGCTCCATCCTTAAAAGTAGAAAGGTAAATCAACTGAAAATCAGCAGTACTTCTTAGATCTGGCAAACACATGAGTTTCCAGGGAAAACTACTCTCCCCAAAATTGGCAGAGAAATACAGGAGCATACAGATAATCATAACTTATGATAGTTGAGGAGCAAGAACCAGAGGAAACTTCTATGGGGACTAGTGCCAGAGTAGGGAAACATAAATTGTAACTAACAAATGATGAAAGAGAAAAGACACAAATTACTAATACTAGAAATGAAAAAAGGGGACATAACTACAGATCCTACATACTTAAAAGGATAATAAAGAAATAATATGAACAACTTTATTCCTATAAATGTAATAAACTAGGTAAAATGGACCAATTCCCTGAAAGATACAATCTGCTAAAACTCACTCAAGAAGAAAGAGACATGGGCCTATATCTCAAAAAATTGAATCAATAATTAATCATCTTCCAAAACAGAAAACGTCAGGTCTAGATGGGTTCATTGGTGAATTCTATCAAGTATTTAAGGAAGTAATTATACAAATTCTCTACAAAATCTTTCAGAAAATAAAATCAGAGAGAATACTTCCTGACCCATTCTATGAGGCCAACATTACCCTAATACAAATACCAGATGAAAATGTTACAAGAAAGGAAAACTACAGACCAATAGCTCACTTGAACATAGATGCAAAAATCCTCAACAAAATATTAGCAAATCAAATCCAATGGTGATAAAAATTATACACCACAACAATTGGAATTTATCCCAGATGTGCAAGGTTCATTCAATATTCAAAAATTAATTAATGTAATCCCTCACCTTGACACACTAAAGAAAAAAATTATGTGATTATATCAGCAGATGAAGAAAAAGCATTTGACAAAATCCAACATCTATTTATGATAAAAACTAAGCAAACTAGGAATACAGGAGACCTTCCACACTTGATAAAGGGCATCTACATAAAACCTACAGCAAACATTCTTAATGGTTAGACATTCAAAGTTGTCCTTCTAAGATGAGGAACACAGGAAAAAAATTCCCTCTTATGACTCTTTTGCAACATTGCTCTCATCTCCTAGCTAATGCAGTAAGAAAAGAAAAGGAAATAAAAACTATACAGATTGAAAAGAAAGAAGTAGGTTACAGGGTGGGGGGTTGGGGGGAGAGGGATAAATTGGGAGATTGGGATTGACATATACACACTACTATAAATAAAATAGATTACTATTAAGGACCTACTGTAGAGTATAGGAAACTCTTCTCAATACTCTGTAATGACCCATATGGGAAAAGAATCTAAAAAAGAGTGGCTATACCTATATGTATAATTGATTCACTTTGCTGTGCAGCAGAAACTAATACAACATTATAAATCAACTCTACTCCAATAAACTTTTTATAAAAAAAGAAAGAGGAAACAATACAGAAAATAGGAAGAAAAAAAGAAAGAAAACTGTCTTTGTTTGCAGATGCCATGATTGTCTATGTAGAAAATCAAAAAAAATTGACCAAAAAATTCCTGGAACTAATAGGTGATTATATCAAGTTTGTAGTATACAAGGTTAATATACACAAGTCAGTCCTTTCTTATATATCAACAATGAACAAGAGGAACTTGAAATTTAAAACACATTCCCATTTACTTTAGAACCCCCAGAAATGAGATATTAGGTATAATCTAACAAAACATGTAAGATCTACGTGAAGAAAAATATAAAACTTGATGAAGGATATCAAAGAAGAACCAAATAAATGGAGAGATATTCCATGCTCTAGATAGGAAGAACTAACATTACTAAGGTGTCAGTTCTTCTCAAATTGTTCTATAAATTCAATACAATTCCAATTAAAATCCCAGCAAGTTATTTTGTGGACATCTACAAACTAACTCTAAAATTTTTATGGAAAAGTAAAAGACACAGAATAGCCAATACAATTTTGAAGAATAACAAAGTTAGAAGAAGATATACCCAACTTTTTTCAACACTTACTATAAAGCTACAGTTAATAAAGACAGTGCCATGTTGGTAAAAGAATAGACAAACAGATCAATGGAACAGGATAGAGAGTGCAGAAATAGACCCACTTAAATATAGTCAAATAATTTGTGTAAAGTTAGCAAGGGCAATACAAGGGTGCAAAGATAATCTTTTTAATAAATAGTGGTAGAACAAGAGTGGATTTACATACAGAAAAAATAATCTAGACACAAACCTTACAGTATTCACAAAATTAACACAAAATAGTTCATAAACCTAAATGTAAAAAGCGAAACTATAAAACTCCTAAAAGATAACATAGGAGAAAATCTAGGTTACTTTGAGTATGCTGATGTCTTTTCAGATACAGTACTAAAGGCACAATGTGTGAAAGAAACAACTGATAACCTGGACTTCATTAAAATTAAAAACTTACACTCTGAAATATGTCAAGAGAATGAGAAGAGAGCCACAGACTGGGAGAAAATATTTGCAAAAGAGATAGCTGATAGAGAACGGCTACCTAAAACATATAAAGAGCACAAAACACACAATAAGAAAGAAGCAACCGAAAAAAAAAATTGAGCAAGAGACATGAACAGAAACTTCAACAAAGAAGATGTCTAGATGGCACGTGAGCATACGAAAAAAATATTTAATGTCATATGTCATTAGAGAATTGCAAATTATAACAACAATGAGACCCCGATACACCTATTAGAATGGTTGAAATTTAAAATACTTGAGAATACCATATGCTGGTAGTGATATGGAGTAGTAAGAACTCTCATTCATTGCTGGTGGGAAAACAGTTTAGCAATTTCTTTTAAAACTAAACATACTCTTATCATATGATCCAGCATTTTATTCCTTGGTATTTACCCTAATGAATTGAAAACTAATGTCCACACAAAAACTTGCATATGAATATTTATAGCTGCTTTATTCATAATTGCCAAAGCCTGGATGCCCCTAAGATGTTTTTCAGTAGATGTGGTACATCTAGACAATGGAATATTATTCAGAGCTAGAAAGAAATGAGCTATCTAGCCATAAACAGACATGGAAGAAACTTAAGTGAATTGTACTAAGTAAAAGAAGCCATATTGTATTATTCCAACTATATGACATTCTAGAGAAGGCAAACTATCGAGACAATAAAAAGATCAATGGTTCCTGTGGTTGGGGGGAGGGAGTGATAGATAAGCAGAGTACGGAAAATTTTTAGAGGAGTGAAATTATTCTATATGATACGATAATCATGGATACATGTCATTATGTATTTGCCAACACCCATAAAATGTACAACACCAAGATTGAACCCTAAATGTAAATTGTAGATTTTGGGTGATAACAATATGTCAATATACATTCACAGATTGTAACAAATGTACCATGGTAGTTCAGGATTTGATAGTGGGGAAGATGTTTGAGGAGAGTACTTATACTGGAACTCTGTAATTTCTGCCTAATTTTGTTGTGAACCTAAAACCACTCTAAAAATATAATGTTTATTAATTTAAAAATATGAGCCAATATTTTCCATAATATGATAAATATCAATTAAAGTCCTATAAATTCAGTCAACACCAGGCATGACAAAGACAAAGTAAACAACAGCTATGTAAATCTTAACCAAACTGTTAAAAAACAAAAATAAAAATAAATTCTTAAAAATAGTGCAGGTGGGGACACTATACACTGAGAAGAATAAAGATTTTTAAAATGGCTAATTTGTACCAGAAAGAATGGAGGCCAGAATAATTTTTATCAAATAAAATAAAAATTCTTAAAAACTGAAAAATAATTTGACATTTAGAGATACACCAAAGCTGATAGAATTGGTCACTGGCAGACTGGCACTACTGGAAATGCTAAAGAAAGTGCATTAGGTTGAGGGGAAATAATTATAAATAGACATTGGAATCTGCAAGAATGAAGAACACTGAAACTGGTAAATAAGAGGGTAAATATAGAACTCTATTTTGTTACATTTTTAAACTTAAAGACAGTAATTACTAAAGCAAAAAAATTTTTAAAGAGTATTTGGTTTATAAAATATGTAGCAATAAAATATATGACAAAATAGCACAATGGATAAAGTGGAAATTGATGTGTATTGTCACTCACTATATATGACATAGTACGATTGTATTTCAAAGCAAACTGTTTTAAGTTAAAAGTGTATATGTAAATCCTTGGAGAAAAAGATTTTTAAAAGAGGCCTATGTAATATGTCAATAATAATGATAAAATCGAAAACTAAAAAAAAACTTTTAAAGGAAAAATACTAAGTTTTATAAAAGGCAGTAAAATGACCAAAAAAAGATAAGAAAATATAAAATATAAAATAATAAGAGTATGATTTAAACTCAATCATATCAATACCTTCCTTCTACCCTCCCTCCTTCCTACCTCCCTCTCTTTATATATGCCATTCTTCCCTTTTTGGCATTCTAACCTGCTGTCTTGCATTCTTCTTAACTAGCTTTTTAATTTTTTTTGCTTTATTTTCTTCCTTTTCTTTTTGTAATTTCATTAGACATTCATGGAAGGAGCATTTGTGATTATGCTTCACTTTCCTATTTTTATCTGGAATAAAAATACACATTTAATGCATATTCACTATGTGTCTTCGCTATGCTATGTCATTATGCAAGGTGCTAGAGATACAATAGGTAAATAGAGTATAGAATTAGTAGTGTGTTGAATCTGGTCTTTATCATAGCCAATTGTTAAATTTTTAAGAATTTTGCAAGCCAGTTAAAGTCACAGGAGTAGCATTGATGAAATCAGATTCATCGTTGAAATCTCAGAAATGCTACAATTCTTCTTAGCCTTTTGCTTTCCAGAGAGCCAGCTTTTAAACGTTTACCAGCAAATTACTGAGTAGATTTAGTTGAAAATGAGTGTGGGCATTACAATGGTAAAATTAAGTTTTAAACTGAAAAGATAGGTGAGAGACTCAGCCAAATTTTAGAGAAACATTAAAGCTTTTCAGGGGTACTAACATATAACTTAAGATAACTTGAAAAGTAAGAAGTAGAGGGTGGAGGATGCTGGCAGCTCAGGCTGCGAGTGGTAAATAAAGGCTTGAATTTGCAGAGCTTTGTAAGCCCTGCAAAGAAATTTGAAATTAAACCTGAGACATACTTAGTACTTTACAACTGAGAAGGCATTGTGATTGATTTGATTTGGGAAGAGCGTCTTGAGTCTCTTAAGTTCAGACAGATAACAACTGGATGAAGCCTAACATTATTCCTGCAGGTAAAAGACAAGAAAGAAAGAACAAGTTAAGGAAGTAAAGATGAGTTCTGTTACTGATTGTTGAGTTTCAGTGCTTATGGAACAATCCAGCAGAGAAATGTATAGCCAACTGGATGTATATAAGTCTGAAGCTCAAAAGAGCTATTTAGGGCTAATGACTAATTTGGGATGTTTTAACACAAGGATGATCACAGTGCATAAGATCACCTCAGAGAGTTTCTAAACATTTTGTATATCACAGATTCTTCTAAGAAGCTGATGGAACTTTCCAAAATATGCATAACGTTTGCCTATACTTTCTGGGAATTTAGGAATATTCTATAAATTGTTCCTATTCTCCAGTCTATGGAATGCTGATGTATTCTGAGAAAAATTAAGTGATTCAGGTAATAGGCCTAAGAAAGAAAATTCCAAAACAAAATATTTGGCAATAATCTATATTTTGCCAATTTAAATATGATGAAAATCAATTATGGATGTTTTTATTATAGTGAGAAATAATAGTTAAATTATAATCTATATATAGAAGAGATCAGGATTTTGGAAGGTCACTTTTCTAAGTCTACTTAACCAACTTTATAACTTTTTTGGGAATACTGGCTGCTTCTTCTTTAAAGAATTTTGGATGTTCTTGGATTTTAAAAAAACACATAATCAACTACGATATAATTTAGAAAGATGAAGTGATTTTGATTTATGTATCTCTAACTATGAAGTATCATGATTGCTCATGAATAAAGTAAACATTAATTTATGTTGGCATTTTAGTTATGAAATAAATCACATTCACCATTTTTGATCCCAATGTCAGTGAGAGAACTGTGTACTATGCATTTCTCATGCAATAATAAGTGGCTAATTATATTACTGTCTCGATTTCTAACCTGTTCTTATATAATCTTACTTGAAAATAAATCCAATAAAAAAAATTTACAAAATATAGTATGTAGCTTTCAGTTTGAGAAACATATTCAACTTTTTGTCAGAGTACTAATAAACCAGACCCTGCGGTATTCCAAAGAAAGGCTATTTCAAAGCTTATAGAAAATTAAAATGTCCTTCCATAAAACCTTTAGAATATAGTATGTTCATAGCCTAGTTTAAAATAGATTTGCAATAACTACATATGGATTTATTCAAATCAATTTCATGTTTATTGAAAACCTGCTAAATATTGTACCAGACTCTGGAGAGGAGTTTGCAAACTTTGTTTCCAGTAATAGGCTAGGTAGTAAATATATTAGGATTTGTGATCCATTAAAGTCTATATCTCAACTATTCACCTCTGCCATCGTAGTGCTGCTATACAGTGAAGCAAAAATATATAAACAAATGTTTTTCTAATAATACTAACAGGTGGCTAATTGAATTCGATCCACAAGGTCTGCTCTATGAGATACAGAAATGGACTAGAGAGGGTGACTTTCCTCAAAAAAATTATGTAAAATTTAATCTCATTATATTTATTTTCATATGTTTGATTTGCCATTTTAAAATAATAATATATTTTTTTTACAAAATAGATTCATGCACATGACATATAAAGAGAAACAGCTACAAATCACCTAAAATCCCAAGACCCAGGGATAAATTCATGATATTTGCTCAATCTGAATTGAGATATATCTCTACGTTTATGTTCATTTGGATAAATGGACTGATAGATAAACATATTCAGAAAAAGTTATAGGGATAAGATATGCATACTATTTTTAAATTAGTAGTGTAACATTTTTTTCTTGAACTTTAAAAAAGAAAAGAAAACAAAAGAATTATAAATTTCAAAGTGTTTCTTTACACAGGTAAGAAAAAGATAGGAAAAATAAATTAAAATTATTAGAGTGGAAGTCATGTGATTTTTTTTCCTGTGTGTTTTACTTTTAGACAGAATCAATTCAATTTTTGTTTTTGAAGATTATGTGAAAGGGAAGATCATATTCTTTTATTTGATACTGTGTACAAAAATTATATTAATCCAAAAATATAAATAAAAAGCAATATTATAGAAAAATAAATATCATTGTGAAAACAGAAATTTAAGAGATTATTTTTGAGTTGATAAATTGGTGAAGGCTTTATCCTTTATCAGGGAACTTTAACATGTAACCTAAACCTTAAAGCGTGGATGATAATAATGGTAATAATTATATTGCATTTTAGACTTAAAAATTACCTTTACACAAATTATCTAATTTGGATTTAGAGAGATATTGGCAAGCAGTGTATTTGAAGTCAATAGATCAGTCTGAACAAAAGTAAGAGATCAAGAATTTACATGGCACGTTTGGGCCTAAGTGAATTCCCTGACTCGGTGTAACTACAGGGCTAAGTATTTTGGCTGAAATAAAAAAGAATAGGGTCAGAACTAGGAAATTTACAGAGTTTACATATTAGGATTTAGACTAATATGTAAATTAGTCTAAATTTGCTATAATTTGTAAATTTACTATAATTTGTAAATTAGTCTAAATTTACTAAATAAAGTAGTAAGAGTTAGTCTTGCTTGATATTATAGTGATGAATCAGAGCTGTGCATACAAGAATATTCATACAGTTACTTCTATTTGGTAGATTGTAACTGGTATACAATGGAGGTAGGATAACAAATTGAAATATAATTGCAGAACATTATTTATACAAGGATTAAATTCCTAAGCTAGGGAAGTGACAGAGAAAATGGAAAAACAAAAGTATTTGTAGCAACATACAGTGGAGATATAATAAACTGACAAAGCCTTTTTTTTTGATTTGCCCATTTTAAGTAAAGAGCAACTTATTTCCTTTGCTGTGAGTTCCCATCTCGATCCATGTGATTCTGGGAAGAAAAAAATCCAAATTCTTCCTTTATACCAACACTTCCCCTTTCCTGTTGGTGTTCAAACTTGATCTTACCTCAGTGATAATCATTTCCTCCAAAAAGGCCAAACTGGTGTTGATGCGGGAAGCCTCCCCTTATTCTTGTATGGATGTAATAATAATGATATAAATAAAAACAATAAATGATGATAATATTTTTAATTGAATACATACCATGTGTGAGACATTAGATGTGATTTATAAACATGAACTCATTTGGGCCTAAGCTGTTAGTGGAAATGAAAAGAAATGAGACAATTTGGAGAAGCAGATGCCTGCTGGTATTAATACCACAATTTTAGTTTATATGGTCCTGTTTCCCGCAGCTCTTTCTTTTGATTCCACGAGTTCCCCAAAATTCTCCTCAGCTAGGTGAGCCAATAATCCTATTTTCCTTAAGCCACTCTTAGGTAATTTCCTAATATTAGAAATAAAGGTGCACCAACAAATACGGTTCTTGATTCATTAGACATGAAAGCACAGAAAAATAGAGGAATAAATAGAAGATGATTCTGCAGTTTGGAGTTTTATTGACTGCGAAAAGGGGATTCATAGAGGAAAGAGTAATAGGCATCCATGGTAGGAGGTGGTAATATCAGTTTTGAGGGGCCAGTAATATAAATATAGCATAAGGAGAATTACTTAATGGATGGAAAGAAAGCCCAGAGAGACTACTAGTGCTAACTTCATGAATGTGCCACTTACTCATTCCCTCAGGTTCCCTTGATCAGGACTACTTCCTTGGTTTAATGATGTGCTTTCACTCTCTTGAAATTCTTAATATTTTTTTCTGTGAACTTGTGATTTTCCAGTGGGACAATAGAACATATATGTGAGCAGAGAAACTATGTGCCTCTGTACCTTTGCCGTTTCTTGCTGCCCCATTTACATGGAACGTTCACTGTGTCACATAAGCACAGAATTCTAGTGGTCCCATAATGCTGGGGAGTTCAGTGAATCTCAAACTGAGTACTGTTGGGGAAGGACAGCTCTTTTCCTATCCTTCTAGGTTCTTCTGGCTGGTCTAAAAATTAAATTGACATGAGACAAACTAACAGGAGAAAAAAATCATTGTATAGGGATGGGGGCTCCCGAAGAATTTGAGGCCCAAAGAAATGACAAAAGCAGACAGCTTTTATAGCTTTTAGACAAAGAAACAAATTTGTGAAGAACTGACAAGGCAAAGAAACTTAGGCTTGGGTACTAATTAGTGAGGAAATGAAGCAGAGTTTGTATACAAACTCTGAATTCCCTACCTCTGGTAGAAGGATGTCTCTCTGCTTACTGGTGCTGAGCATACCGTTAACATGGGAGATTTAGTTCCTGCTTTCAGGGGGACAGAGAGGAGAATCAGAATGCCCTTCTTGTCCCAGTTGTTCCTCAAGTAACTTTAATTCAGAATAATCAATATGCCAAAGTGGCATATTTTCGGGCGGTCTGCCCTGAACCCCATCAGTACGAAGTAAGTGTGTTACAACAAAGACTGATTAAGCAGGAGTGCTGACAACCCCAAGAGACCTAAGACCTATTTGAGCCAGAACTTAACTTTGAATGCAGAAAAAAGACAATTGCATTCTAAGAAATATAAATGACCTAGGAACCCTCTCCTATTTTTTCTTACTCATGTTACTTCCCTGTATTGGCCAACCACTTACACTGAAAATGATTTCACAGAAGGAAAGGGACAGGATAAGGCAAAGCATGGTGCGTTTTCCTTTTATTTCTTCTTTACTCATTAATAAGCCAAAGGTTGAGAGTGTTGGTAGAATATACATGTATCAAGTAAAACACTTTAATTAGTTTTCTGCAACCTTTCCATTATTCCAGTAAGAACAAAACACATATGCATGTATAAGCTACAAAATATGAATTGTCATTAGGTCATTTCATGCATTAGTTGAACACTCTTCTATTCGCAGTTAAAACTAGAATTGTTCAATATAGAGATAAATGGTAAAATTATATTAATAATTTAACAATTTTATTTCTCTTTACGTAGAACAGTATTAAAAACAAATTAAAAACAGAATGCCAGGTAGAAAGAGAAAAACCATGAAAGGAACAAAAAGCTTTATGTTTTAGTAACTTTAATGGCACATTTTACTGTTTTTTGAACTAAGGGCTCTGCGTTTTCATTTTGCTCGGGGCCCTGCAAATAATGTAGCTGACTTTAAAGTCCACACTAAAAACTATAAAATACATATGCGTATGCCCCCTCTATTTGCTGGGGGCACTTAGCTACCCAGACCTAGGTGGATTTGAAGGAATCAAGGCTAAGGAATGAGGTGGCACTAACAACATGATGGTGAACAGTGAAATAAAGCCAGCATGCAAATGTAAGAGGTAAACAGAATCCAAGGTGAGTGAACCAGTTAAAGGAAACCACTGGAATATTTCTCAGAAGGGTACAAGGCTGAGTTTTAAAGTAAACTTATTCCCCATTCCTTATGTTTTCATGAAGGCATTTCTATGCCCAGAAGGAACCAACTTTGGAGTAACATTTCTGCTTTCCATTTCATCTATTACACTTTATCCCTCCATGAGAGGAGTGATTTATCAGATGTTGAGAATCTGTCATCTACAGGTCCACTTTTCTCTATTGAGTGGAACAAAGCTACTATATGTTGCTGTCATCATCTCTTTATCTTTCATTTCTTTGTGCTGTTGTCAATCAAGCTCCTCTCTCCTGAGTATGGTAAGATTACCAGAGTAGGCTCTTTTCCTGCCAGTTAGAAAGCTGCAAATATGGTCACCTAAATTCATAATATGTAGCATGAATATGGCTGTAGATTCAAGTTTGCTCTGCAGCCTAACATTGATGATTTCTTAAAAATGCTGATAATTTTATCCCTTTTAAAGGGTTTTGTTTATTTTTGAATGGTTTAAAGCCATAGAAGATAGTTGGGATTAAATATTTCCAGTGGGAAAAGTATAGCTCTTAAATTCTTTAAACACAGATGTCAGAAGGTAAAGCATGTGTCAAAGGGTTGTAAAAGTGAGATAGGGTTTTTGGGAAAATATACAGGTGTTTCCACCTGAGCTGGATTTTATGTACTCACATTGACTTTTTAAATAGTAAAAGAAATAATAGATTTCAGAGAACTTTAGGACTCCTGAGAAGTTGCTGTTCTTATTGAAGCCTTTTAAAAATTTAAAATATATCTGAAGTTTATATTTTCATCTAACTGTAAATGGAGTCATTCAATCTAACACTAATTATGGGAAACAGGAAGAGTGGAAAAGTAGGAAGCTAGTGTAAACACCCCCTCCCTGTACTGAAACTGCCTAAATACAGCATTACTAAATTAGTTACTAGCAGTTTGAAAAAGAGGAATGAAAGATGAGCAAGATGCCCAATAGCATCATCCATCAGTCGTCATGTCTCTTCACCAAAATAGTTGGTGTTTTAGAGAAGTATCAAGATGAGCTCAGAAGAAACAAATTAAGTTTTGGGGCAGCATAAATCTTTGGATCAATTTTCCTATATTATCATTCACGTTATCATTCACACTTTTTATTAGAAGTCACCTGTGCCCAGTTTTCCATAACATACAGGTGCAAACAATATAAACTACATGATTACATGTCCTTTGGGTTTTAAAAATTAATAAAAAAGACAATACAATATAAGGGTAATAGTTGATTATTAACATACAGATATTTGAAGCTAAAGGTAATTCTTTTAAGGATATCCTGTAAGAGCTAAGCTGTTTCCCAAATGAACTGTTTCTTTTTCTGAAACTATTTTCCTAGATCTGAATTGTAGGGAGCATGTCGAATGAAGTCACATAAAATAAAAACCTCACAGCATGAAATACTGTTTTTCTGAGGCCTAAGATTGCAATTTCTAAGCAGACACATTCTATGCCTATAAAAAAAGAGTAAGGCTACTTAAGGAAGATTAAATTGTGTGGTTATTACTTGCAGATATAGAAAAGGTCTTATAGGTTCATTTTTTTCAGACACTGAAATTGAGACTGATGCAGTCTGATTTTGATATGGATGGTTGTTTTAAGAGTAAGTATTTTTTTAACCTCACCTATTCCAACCTCCTGACAGATAATTTCTGAAGCAAATCCACATCTGTCAAAAAATCATATTTATCTACATTTATGTCAGTTCTGGCAAGTATAGATTGCCTAAACATTGAGGCACAGCATTTATGGGCTTGAATCTTTTCTTATCCTCAAGCTGTTAATGTAATGAATAGAGAGTAAGGTGAATTGTTAATTCTTTGTGCATTTATCATGCCTTTGTGAACATCCAGAAAGTATTTTAAGATGCATTATTTCTTACATTTAGTTGGAAAACCTGCCAAAGACTTTTTTGTTGTTTTTTTTTAGTTGTGAAGCTTTGTGTGGGAATAAGTAAAATTTTAAAGTAACATATCAAAAAGAAGCAAACAAAAAACCGCTTGGTCTACTGAGAGTTTATTGCCATTGTCTTATGTACAACTGGCCTTATATGTTGTAATAGTTAAAAGCCTACCTGTGTTGAAATATTGAAATTCCTTTTATAGCATGCTTATTCATATTATATGATAGTTACAGTTGCTTATTGTTAAAATAGTTTTAATCTGAATGGTTTAGGAATTCCTTGGTTGAAAGACAAGCAAATAACACAAGATAAACCACTTAAATAAAATGAGACTAATTGTCAGGCATGAGAAAACAACCTAAGACACAAGCACTAATGTATCACCCTCTCTGTGTATACAAGGCTGATCTTGCAAACCAACCCTGAGTCAACACATCCTTATAGGCCCAATAACCACTGCAGGATAATTTTATATCTCATTTCCCTTCCTTAAGAGAGAGAGAAATCTCCTAAGTCTCTGATTATGTACTGGGGATCAGACTTCCATCCTTAAACATATGGCTATGTCTCATTTGTGCTTCATGTGAGTAGATCATTCAGTACAAACATGATTTGAGCTTTTAGGGAGAATATACTCAGGAAAGACACCCCATAATACCTACTCTACTGAAAGCTTGAAATGAACATGGTCATGCTACAAAAGGGGTGACAGGAGTCATTAAATTAATTAGAAGTGAATGAGACCTGTATTTATGCCAGGAACTACAGCTACATTAACTATATCCATTTGAACATTCTTACTTATTAGTTATTAATAATAAAAACAATAAATATTCATCTGTGTTTCCTATGTTTACCTTTTTCCAGATAATAACAATTTATGACTATGTACTGGCATAATTACGAGAAGTACCCTTTATCATTCTCAAAAGGATCCTGGTTTGACAATAAATCATATGGTTACTTGGACTATTTTCATACATAGCTCTACATGCCATATATTTACTATCTCATTTAATCCTTATTGTAACATTTTAAGGTAGGTGCTATTATTACTGCTATGTTAAAGATTAAAAAAGCCAAAATCTAAAGTCAAGAAGTATGAGTGCCAAAGATAGATTTGAATCAAATAGGGTGGCACTATAATGCTAGCTCTCAACTATTTATGTTCTTTTGAATCTTTAGAACCAAAACTTTGAGTAGTTGAAACATGATCTTTTCTGCAAGTTTAAGGAAATTAAAATATGGAAAATTATTCACCTTTCATTTGTGGAAATAAGATATCCCTCGTATATGTATATAGGCTGAAAGCAAAAAGCAGAAGGAAACCAAGAAGATGCCAAGCAATGTAATCAGATATTTGATGTTGAAAATATTTTCCTTAGGCTCACGTATTACTTAATGTTGCTATAACAAAGTACAACAGACCAAGCAGCTTAAAAGAAATTTGTTTTTTTCATAATTTTGGAGGCTAGAACTCTGAGATCAGTGTGTTGGCATGGTTGATTTCTTCTAAGACCTTTCGCCTGGTTTTGTAGATGGTTATCTTCTTCTGGTATCTTCACATATGACTCTGTATGTTGTCTGTTTCCTAATCTCCTCTTATAAGACACCAGTCATATTCCATTTGAACCACTCTAATAACTTTATTTTAATTTATTTTCTCTTTAAATGCCTTATCTTTAAATTGAGTCACATTCTGGGTCATCAGAAGGAAAGGTTTCAAGGTATGATTTTCAGGGGATACAGTTCAGCCCATAAGAACTCAAAAAACAGTATCTTAGAAAAGAGATTATTTCCATGATATTTGAATGTTCTGTAAAGCTTTTGTGTTCTCCTTAATTTATAAGAAATATTTTTGAAAATCTTAGCATACCACAATTATGCAAAACAAAATCAATGATTTTTTTTTTTTTTTTTTTTTTTTTTGCGGTACGCGGGCACTGTCGTGGCCTCTCGCATTGCGGAGCACAGGCTCTGGATGCGCAGGCTCAGCGGCCATGGTTCACGAGCCCAGCCGCACCGCAGCATGTGGAATCTTCCCGGACCGGGGCACGAGACCGTGTTCCCTGCATCGGCAGGCGGACTCTCAACCACTGCGCCACCAGGGACGCCCCCAATGAAATTTTTGTGACTTGAATGCTGAGGAAAATATTAATATTGTTTGAAATGGATGCCGTGGTTAGTGTGGTAATTAAAATACCAGAATGACAAGACTTAAGTGAAACTTTTGTGTAAAAAATTGAATTTGTGCTGTTGACTTTGCAACTCTACAAGATTATTTACTCTCAATGGCATTTTTCTGCTGAAAGATGGTACGTATCTGCTTATCTCTGGAAATATATAGCATTCTATTCTCTATATGTACCTTAACATATAAGTCATCCTATTATAGGGTATACCTTTTTCAAAACCTCCTAGGGCTTCCCTGGTGGCGCAGTGGTTGAGAGTCCGCCTGTTGATGCAGGGGATACGGGTTCATGTCCCGGTCCAGGAAGATCCCACGTGCCGCGGAGCTGCTGGGCCCGTGAGCCATGGCCGCTGAGCCTGCGCGTCCGGAGCCTGTGCTCCGCAATGAGAGAGGCCACAACAGTGGGAGGCCCGTGTACAGCAAACAAAACAAAACAAAACAAAAAAACCTCCTAACATAGGGTGATCACATATTTATACCACATGCTTAATGTCTTATAATAAGTTTGTCTCCTTTTATTAAAAAGTGATGCCAAAACACATTGGCATTTTTAGACATTATATGTTTTTCATGAAAACAATCAATAATTGGTTCAGGTATTAAAATAAAATACTAGAAAAATTTGTCTCTAAACTTTGTGCTTAAAATTCATCTGAAATATTTCAGTCCCACTCTAGTCCTAACTTAGAATATCCTGAGAGGACCGTAAGAATCTTCTTTTAAATAATAATTCCAGATTATTCTTCCAGTAAAGTCAGGGAAACATTCTACTATGTATATTTTCATCACAGGTATAAATAAGGAAAAATATATTGTGTTGGTTAGAATATAGACCAAGCTGATATAACAAAGAGACTACAAAATACAGAGCCTCAAGAAAGACAGAAGTTTTTTGTTTTTTTTTTCTTATGTAAAAATCCAGATACAATGTTTCCAAGGCCTGGGCATGGGAGGATGCCCTCCTTGTGGGCAGTCAGAGACTTAGGCTCTTTCTATCTTGTTCTTCTAGAACCCAGATGGTTAGAGCTAGATCACCAGAATTTTGTTAGTGTTTCAAACTGAAGGAAGAGATAATAAGTAAAGAGTAAGCAGATTCTTCATAAAGCTGTTATCCAAAAGATGCCTACATTTCTTCTGCTTGTGTCTGTTGTTTGGCACTTAATCACAATTGCAGTATTTAACTAAAAAGGACACTGGAAATGTAGTCTCTAACTTGAGGGGTCACATGCTTAACTAAAACTCAGGCTAGAAGTTTACACCTGAAGATAATGAGAAAACAGCATGCTTATAGCAGCCCTTTCTCTCTTTCTGTCTGTGAGTAATAGCTGAAAACACTTCATATGTTCACCAACAAGAGAATGAATAAACAAATTGCGGTATATAGATACAATGGAATGCTATTGTACCATAAAAGGAAAGAAGCTGCTTATATACCCAACAACATTTATGAACAACTTAGACATAATATCAGAGCAAAATAAGCTGAATACAAAATGTGCATGTTACTTAATTCAATATACAGTGTTTGAAAACAGGCTAACCTAATCCATGGTGATAAAAATTAAGTTGTTTAAAATATGCCCTTATTGTGTTTTTAATTTCTGCAAGATATGTAATGATGTCTCCTCTTCATTTTATTTCTGATCAGTAATTTGTCTCTCTTTTTTCCTCGATGAGTCTGGCTTAAGGTTTATGAATTTTCTTAGTGCTTTTCAAAAAAAACCCAGCAGCTTTTGATTTCATTTTTTGTATTGCTCATTAGCTTTCTATTTATTGATTTCATTTATCTTTAATATTTTCTTGCTTCTTCTTAGCATGGGTTTAATGTTCTCTTTAATTTCATAAGGTAAAAATTTAGATAATTAATTTATACCTTTCTTTGCTTATATAATCATGTAAATACTTACATAAAAGACACAACCTCCAATCTTTAAGGATGGATTTTGACAGGGAAAGACCTTCACCAGTCATTATGACTAAAGATTCTGGGAACCCTCAAATGTTTTCTGTGGATGTGCACACACCATTGCTCTCCCTCCCTTCTGGAGGAGAAGTTTCAGGTTGTGAGCCATCCTCAATATCACAGAGCCCTGCTGGCCACCATAAACCACCCTCCCCTTTTTGGTAGAGGGGGACATTAGATGAACTGAGACATTAGATGCACATTCTACTCCTCTCCCTCATTCCTAGGAGAAAGGTCTCAATATGTGCACTTTCTCTCAACATTTCAGAGCATGACAGGCAGTCAATTTGTTTCTGTTTTCCTCCTCTTTCAGTATTCTTTTATTTAATTATTATGATTATATTTTGTAAGTACTATTGCTTTATTAGCTCTACATTTTTATTAGGTATTTCTTTACAATTTATACCATACTTGTTTACTTTAAAAGTCAATATTTAAATATTATATCACTTCATTTATAATGTGAAAATCCTGCAAGTGTATAAAGTTTCTTATTTCCATCCTTTGTACCATTATTATACCAAGTTTGTACACACACACACACACACACACATATATATATATATAAACTCAACAGACATTACTACATTTGCATTAAAAATGAGAAAATATTCTATATTTACTCACATTCTTGCCCTGTTCATCACTCTTCATTCCTTTGTGTAGACCTGAATATCCATCTTTCATCTATTTTATTTTTCATCTGCTTGATAATCTTCCTTGAAGTTTGAAGTGCTTTTGTTTCGTTTTGTTTTAGTTTATATCTGTCTGCAGGCAATGGATTTTCTTAGTTTTTGTTGTACTTAAAATATGTTCAATTATTGTAAGCTAAATTTCATAAGATAATTTAGCTGTGTACAGAATTTTAAGTAGAATTTTTTTCCTTTCTCTCACTATTTTAAAGATGTCAATACATTACCTTCTGACTTACATTGTCTTTTAACAAGTAAGCTGTTACAGTTCTAATATTTGTTCTTCTTTTGTAAAGTGTTCTTTTTCTCTGGCTACTAGTAGGTAAGAGGGTTAAGTAGACAGTGATTTAGAGTCATTTTATGACAATCCTAATTAATACCTAGTATTATAATTTATGTAAAGTAACTGACAGCTCACTTAATATAATAATAATGACATTTGACATATTTTGACTTTGTTCAATTAATTTACTATTTCTTCATTAGTATAACATTTCAGAATTTCTCTTCTTAAAATATTTGAAAGACACTTAAAATGCAAAATCACTTGCCATTCTCCTGTCTCAGGACCCCATATTTCCTAGTTGATAAATCAGTATTTGTAAAACCAAATATAATGGAATTTTGCAGAAGAACATCTTCTAGGTGTAAAATAGTTGGTGTCATTTCCAACACACAATGTACTTTCATGCCTTCTTGATTTTTCTCTTATTTCCTCCTGAATTTGAAATGTCCTTTCCCTAATTGGCTGACTGAAAAATTCTTACCAATTCTTCAGGGTGATTCTTTAAGTTGATTCTTCGCATTGATTCTTCACAGGCATGCCATCCATATTCATGAAACTTTCCCTAAGTTTTCTCAATGCTTTTGTTGCACCCACAAGTGGAGTTAATTATTCCTTTCTTGTACTCCAGTAGCATTATGTATATCTTTATTTTATTTAACTTAATATAAATAATTGTTACTAGTAACTCAGCCTTATATTCAGTATGCTCTCCAGGATTAAAATAGTGTTACATAGAATTGTATTTCTCTATTACCTACAGCAGTGTCAGAAATTAGTAGATGATGAGGTGTTTATTTTTTTCATCATGGGTTGTTATTATTGTTAACCTATTATTCCCTTACTTCATGCAAAACTGCTACCTTTACTTCAAAAAAGTTTCCTCCCCCATCAGTGTCTCTCACATGCCCAGAGACAAAATTCTTATATTCTGTGGAGGCAAACAGAGAGGAAAAGTTGATTTAATAAATAATAAACTTTCTCTTTGTTTTCATATAGTGAAATATCATCTCCTTATAAACTAAAAATTTATTCATTATAGTTATATAATTTTTAACATACGTCATAATGAATACAGTTTGTACATAAGCACCTAAAATCTGTGGAACTAAGGCAGACACTATTTCCATGTTATTGATAAGAATACAAAAGTTTCCAAATTAAATCGAGTTGAAACATTTACATGTTTGTATTAATGTTACTTGACAACTCCAGTAATTTTATTATATATTATTATTATTACTGTCTCTATATATAACAATTTAAACCAATATAAATAATGAGTCTGTATGAAAATGTCAACCTAAAGGCAAACTGTCCCTTTTGCTTACCATTCACAAATTTTCCATTGAGATTATGATTCTCATTTAATACTAACAAATATAAGCAATTTTATTATTTGATGATGAAGTATGGTGAAAAATATTTGACAGTATTAGGGAAATATTTTATTCAAATATGCACATTCTATGCAAAACTAAAGCTATTAGTAAATCTTGAAAATCTGGAATTTGGTATTAAATACAATCTTTGAATTTTAAAGATTCAAAGTTAAAAACTTTGTGATCAGATCAACGATTTGAAGGACAGTTAACTGGTTTATTCATCCCACTGTCAACTATTTTGTCCTTTCATTCTAGAATGAGTCAGTTATTAATTATTGTGTATCTGACACTTGTAGAGATGTAGAGAATTTAGAAATGAGAGACAAGAGTACAGCCCTCAAATAAGTTATAATTTAGTAGAGTTATTTGCAAAATCAACTGTAGTACAAGGTACAGTGCAATAAAGATGTTAACTGAGAACTGAGTTCAGAAGTAAAAGAATTCTTTCAGTCCAGAAGGATCAGGGAATGTTTCATTGACATTATAGCATTTGAGCTGAGTCTTGATAGACTATGTGGGAGCCACAAATTTTAATATGCGAACACAAGACTGAAGAATAAGTGAATGCAGCTTATATCTCAGAAAGCACAGGGCTTAAAAGTAGAGTGACTGATAGAATGGAAAAATATTGAGTTTAGGAAGCATGTTTGCATTTAGAGTCCATAAACTGGAGCAAATTACTTAATTTTTGATTGGCAATGTTTCTATGTGATAAACACATTTTTGTTACAAGGATTAAATATGATAATTTGTATAAGTCACATGTTGGATAATAGGCACTTAATAAAAAATAGTTCCTTAAAGAGTGTGTTCATAAAGGCAATAGCATTCTTCTTCCTTAAAAAGAGAGAGCCAGCTATAGAGTGTATTCTGTTCCTCTCTCCTTACATGCTTTCCTCCTTCTTTTGTCTACAACTATGTGGATCCTCATCCTCCTCTTCTCTGTTTTCATCATTTTAGGTTTTTCAAATCAAAGGCTCAAATAGAATCCTTCCTGACTCTCTCAACTGAGTTATTATCTAGAAGTTATTTTTGTCACATCAATAAATAGCAGGAAACGTCGAATCCCTCACGAAAATGTGTTTTTGAGCAGCAATACACATGACGGTATTTGTTGATAGTACATGCCATTGCTCTAAAAGGAAAAGAAACATCACATATTCATCTTTTTTGCGTCTAAATAAGAAGACAGAACAGTATATCACACTTGTTTCTTATCCAACCAACGAATCAGTGCTTTTCTCTTGTGGATATTTAGTTTTCTTTTCAGGAGATTTTGTTTGAAAACAACCTTCAGTGTCATATGAAGAAAGAAAGATTTTCAAATTGACTTTGCAGCATACTGAGGGATTGAATTAGACAGAAAAGCTGCAGTGAAGCATTTCACATGCATATAAAAATAGGTAGCCTTTTAAATTAAATAAAAACATTTTTGTCCTTGAATATTCTTGAAGACTTCAAGTGGAACAGAAGTTTACAAGAAAAACAATTTTTGCCTTCCCAAAATAGATTTATGGCACAGGGTCAAAGTTAACATTTTACAGGAGTCCAATTTTAACATTTGCATATTTTGCTTTAAAGAATAGTAATCTCCATGACACAAATTCATGGCATTCTACCTTAGATATTTATATACAGATGAACTGGAAGTGAGGTCTGAGAAATTTATACCTGATAACCTGAGTATTATTTATTTAATTCAGTAGTCAAATCTTCTCTTGTTCTGTAGTTATTGTGTTGTTTTAACCTACAAAATATGTTAAATAAATATCACTAATATATAATTTTAGAATTTAAATAATACTCATGCAACTGAACATTGCTCAAATTTATTTTAAAAATGTTGGTATAGTTTGAAAGCATCACTCTAATTCATGAATAATGGAGTTCTTTGTATTTTTACATAATAAGTGCCATTTAAGGAAAAAGTAGAGCACAGTGATTTTGGTTAAACAGAGATTAGATCAATAATTCATGAGCATCCACATAGAGTGATAGCTAAACTATTTACATGTCATGAAAACATTAAAATGAAACCATAATAAGAAATTATGCTAATTATACCACATTGCAAGGTTTTATCAAGCAAAAAATGCCTTAACCTGACTTTATTTAAAATCTATACTTCATCACTAATCTAAACGTCATTTTCTCCCCAACATCTGACATTTTATTTGAAATAAATATAAGGTATATAGCATAACATTTGTCAAGACAGTTGTTGCATCAAATAGAGTAAAAATAAATTATTACGGGGTAATCTTTTATGTGTAAGGACTTTATACTATGTAGTTTACTACATATACTACTAAACAGAATAATTAAATCATAGTGATTTTAACAAATCCTTCCAATTTAGATTAATGTAATGCAGCATGATGATTTTGCCCACTATTACCCTTTGAACCTTGGAACATTGCTCTCTGTGTTTCATTTTCTTCAACTGTAACATGAGGGTAATAATATCTACCATGTGAGAGTGTTGTATGGATTTAGTTAGGAAAGGTTTCTAAATTTCATTGCACAGGGTCTGGTAATACAGGACACTTATATTAGTTTTTGCTTAATAGGAAATGCAAATTAAAAAAAAACTTAAATGTTCAAACTTGTATAGAGATAAATGCTTAGGAATTTTTTCTTACATTAGTAAATAATTATGAATGTGAAATATAACAAATAACATTACTAGTGTTAGGGCCCATTCTTTTTTTAAGTAGTTTTAATAGAGTATACTTTTGAATTATGACATTGACAGTGGTGTGATATGGTTGCCAAAAATTCTCAAGTTATAGGATTAGTCTTCTAAAAGCCAAAAAATGATTCTCTCTGCAAAGTGCATGGTTGTTTTAATATTTTCTTGTGACATTTCACAATATCAAAACTTGAGAAATTTTGTCTTTCACACTCAATTATATATTTGTAAACATTTTATTTGAAATTAAATCTGCAAATTAAATATTTTATTTGAAATTAAATTAATCAAATTTGTAAACATTTTATTTGAAATTAAAGCTGAGAAGAAAGACATATGGAAGAGTATACATAGGAAGGACAATTGTGTGGTAGCCTAGACTAAGCAGAACGAGTTCTTCTCAAGGCACAGGGGTGTCCCACAGCTATACTTCTGAAGCTACATATACCTGGCCTGCCTTGATCATTATCTCTTCAAGTCAGACCAACTTTAACCTTGGCATGGCCAGGAAAAACAAACAAACAATCTTGTTAGTTACTTGTTTGATCACTTTCTACATTACTCATGCCAAGGAGAATTTGGAATAGTAGTTATTCCAAATAGTGGTTATTTTCAACAGTTTCATATATTGTATGAAGTCAGCTCTACATTTTAAGGACAACTGTCTTATTTTTGTTGGATTTCTTTGGAAAGTCTAGAGTCTAATTAGATGTCTAGGGTCTCTCAGGAGAACAGACCTAAGTACTTTACCTTTCTTCTTCACCTATTTCCTAATCATTGGTAAAGCCCAAGTGTACCCAGAGCCAGATGATTTGCAACTTCTTTATCCAACTTCAGGCTTTTCTATAGCAAAAAAGAAAAATATAAAAAGATCTTCTGGATACCCTGAAGAATGACTTACTCAGTATTCAGATATACTGTAATATCTGAATGTTATAAATATAATATATATTTTATATAAGTAAATAATATTTATTTATATTTATATAAATATTTATTTATATTTATAATATAAAATATAATTAAAAAGTGTAATACTATTTTTAAATGGTTAACTTTAGCTTCCCTGGAGGATCCTCTACTTATCAGTAGAAGTTGACCAATGGGGGAGCATTTCAACATGTTTTCATAAAAGAATTAGTCCTATTTTTGTTTAGTCTGATATTTTATATTTCTCAGCCACTCTCACAAATTATGTCTGGCCTAAATTTTTTTTTTATTTTAGGAACAGGTAACTCTATGGACAAGTGTTGACCAAATGCACCATCTCAAGTTTATACAGATTTACATGGAGGCAACCTTCTTCCATCCTTACCTACAGTCCCTACAGATTCTCCTATTTTTAGGGACTAGTTAAGTATGCTTTAATTTGGATTGGCTAAGGACAACTTACAACATACAGAATGAATAAATTATAGCTTATTTTTATAAACGGAGTTAAGCTGAATAGCAGTACTAGTGTTTATACATAATTTTAAAATCTAGTAAATTTTCCTAAATGTTTCTTCACAGTCATTGTTTTCTTTCTATGAATAGTTGAGGATTTAAAATTAAAATTGCATAGTGCTGACCTCAGATGAACTCCACAACTCATATGATAGAAATTTCCTCTAGTCCTAACGCAGTTCCCTAGAAAGATGAATGTCACTTGTTAAAGCCACATATGCTTGTGAAGGTACAGGCTGTCCAGATAGATATTTTTGCAGACCTGTATGCCAATATGACAATGTCAATAAATATTACTAGAAAATGTAATCATTATTCTAGTGAGAAATACATGTGCTAATCTGACTGGGAAATTATAGATAATACTGTTTGGTGCTCAATGATATATTTTATCAACATCATTACAATGAGCCACTATAAAGGACTGCTTTGAGCAGATAATCTAGGCTTTTTGGATATTCAACAGACCTTTGAATTTAGGCAAGTTACTTAACTCTGCCTATTTTCATCATCTAAAAAATAAATATAATAATTACACATACCTAATAGGGCTATCTTGAAAATTAAAAGTATTAATCACATGTAAAGCACTTAAAACAATGCTTGGCACATAATATTATAGATTTTTTCTAAGGTATTTTTATTACTAGTCTTGAGTCCAGATTTTGTGGTTATACCATAATAAGACCATGCCACTTTACACTCATACTTAGGAATCAATTCCCCTGTATTTAATTTTTGGCATTGTTGTCCTGGAATCTATCATCTTTAATTATTGGACTGATGAAAAATAGAAAACTAAGAGTAATAAGATAGACTCAGAGCTATTAAAGCTCTTCTGTCATTATTATATTGTTACGGTGGAAAAGATTAAGCTTCTTGAATATCAGTTAGATCAGACACACTGAACCTCATTTACCAAATTCAGTCTATAGGCAGCCCATGACAAAATCTGTCCTTATTACTAAATCTCATGAGCAAATATCCAAAGAATAATATACCTACATTTATTTGTTTGCTTTTTTATTATATTGTGATCAGCGTGGCCTGTTCTGATCTTGGTTTGCATTATGCTTCACTGATGTGGACAATTATTTCGGTGAGCTTTGTATTTTTCAGCTTTCAATTACTATGTCTAATTTGTTTCTATCACAGTGAACAGCATATTTCTGAAGTAAGGAAAGTACTCACATTTATGAGGTTATCTTCCTTATTCTCACAAGTTTTTGTGAGGAAGTTGTAAAAAAAAGTAACCCTATTAAACTGCTTATATTGTAAATTAGTTAGACATGCATTGAAATCATTTTGTCACATCAAGAAGAAAATTATATATTCTTCACTTTTAGTACAGTAATTTTACATCTAGAAATTTATGCTAATAAAACGCTTGGAGAGTTTGACAAGAATCATATATACAATTTGCATACTAAGATTATTTATTAAATTATAGTAATAGAAAAGAAAAATAATGATACAACATTGCCAATGATGTTATTTTAAATTAAAAAATTATTTCACATAAATTTATATCAATTGTATATTAATATAGTATGTAAATTTTTTAGGTATGGCAAGTGAAGCTTAAATGTAGTTATCTATAAATTTTTGATTAAATATATATTACATATATATTTATATTATATATAAAAATGTATATTTGTAGTATATACAATATATTATGTATAATGTTTATATCATATATATTATATATTTAGATTATATATATTTTTATAGGCTCTCCTCTATTTAAATTAATCTTCATCTTGGAGACTCATAAAAAGGAGGCAGAACAGTTGGAATAAATTGTGTTTAATCATGGCTTTTAATCTAAATAATAGATTACAAAAAATGTATGTTAAGGGAAGGCTCAGTATTATTAATTCCTTCTCCTTTCTCTTAGGTAAATAAAAATATCTGGGCTAGGGGAATAAGAAAGAGTAAACTAATTAGAAACCCCAATAGACAATGGAATCTGAAATCAAATAGATTCTGTGATTAGTTTGCAGAATAACAAGTAGGAAATTGGTAAATGGTGCAGGATTTCTACTGATATCCCCATTCCATCTAAGCATGACATGAAAGCAGTAGACTGTAAGTCCTATATAGACTTTTAGGCATATAGTTTCATATAAGGTAGTATACCACTTTTCTGTGCAGTTAATAGTGCCAGAAATCTGGCATTAGTAGTTTCCATGTTTAGAGAATTCTTGAACTTGTGATTATTAGCAGATATCTTCATGTGCCAAAGACCAGAAAGAAAACAGGAATTGTAATTTCCAATTGACTTAGGAAACTCTAAATTAATAAGACTTTTCTATGAAAAATGAGGATTAGTTTTTGACCTTCAGAAGAATGGGTATTCCGAGACTTCAGATGATACTACAAAGCAAAAGTAATCAAAACAGTATGGTAGTGGTACAAAAACAGAAACATAGATCAGTGGAACAGGATAGAAAGTCCAGAAATAAACTCACATGCTTAAGTTCAATTAATCTACAACAAAGGAAGCAAGAATATGCAGTCATGAAAAGACAGTCTCTTCAATAACTGGTGCTGGGAAAACTGGACAGCTACTTGTAAAAGAATGAGATTAGTCTAATACCATATACAAAAATAAACTCAAAATGGATTAAAGAACTAAGTGTAAGACCAGATACTATAAAACCCCTAGAGGAAAACACAGGCAGAATACTCTTTGACATAAATTGCAGCAGTATTTTTTTGGATTCATCTCCTAGAGTAATGGAAATAAAAAACAAAAATATCACTTATATGATGAATCTAAAAAATAAAATGATACAAATGAACTTATTTACAAAACAGAAACAGACTCACAGATTTAGAGAATGAACTTATGGTTACCACGGGCAAAGGCTGGGGGGAAGGGATAGTTAGGGAGTTTGGGATTGACATGTACACTCCACTATATTTAAAATGGATAAACAACAAGGACCTATTGCATAGCACAGGGAACTCTGTTCAATATTATGCAACAACATAAATGGGAAAATAATTTGAAAAAAAATAGATACATGTATATGTATAACTGAATCATGTTGCTGTACACATGAAACTAACACAACAATGTTAATCAACTATACTCCAATATAAAATAAAAAGTAAAAACAAACAAAAAAACAATAAAAAACAAATGGGACTAATTAAACTTAAAAGCTTTTGCACAGCAAAGAAACCATAAACAAAACAAAAATACAAACTATAGATTGGGAGAAAATATTTGCAAACAATGGATTAATTTCTAAAGTATAAAAACAGCTCATACAACTCAATATCAACAAAACAAACAACCCAATCAAAAATTGGACAGATGACCTAAATAGCCATTTCTCCAAAGAAGACATACAGATGGCTAACAGGCACATGAAAATATGCTCAATGTTGCTAATTATTAGAGAAATGCAAATCAAAACTACAGTGAGATATCACCACACAGCAGTCAAGAATGGCCATCATCAAAGTCTCTATGAATAATAAATGTTGGAGAGGGTGTGGAGAAAAAGGAACCTTCCTGCACTATTGGTAGAAATGTAAATTGTTGCAGCCACTATGGAGAACAGTATGGAGGTTCCTTAAAAAACTGAAAATAAAGTTACCATATGATTCTTTTTTTTTCTGATCTTGAACTTATCTTTATTTTTAATTTTTCACTTATTTCTTTTTTTGCTGTGCCACATGGCATATAGGATCTTAGTTTCCCAACCAGGGATCGAACCTGTGGCCCCTGCAGTGGAAACAGAATCTTAACCACTAGACAGCCAGGGAAGTCCCGAGTTACCATATGATTCTGCAGTCCCACTCCTGGGCATATATCCAGAGAAAACACTAATTCAAAAAGATACATGCACCTCAATGTTCATAGCAGCACTATTTACAACAGCCAAGGCATGGAAGCAACCTAAATATCCATTGATAGATTAATGGATAAAGAAGTTGTGGTATATTTATACAATGGAATATTACTCAGCCAAAAAAAATAATGAAATAATGTGATTTGCAGCAACATGGATGGACCTAGATATTATCATAGTAAATGAAGTTAGTAAGACAGAAAAAGGCAAATATCATATGATATCACTTATTTGTAGAATCTAAAATAATAATACAAACGGATTTTTTAAAAAACAGAAATAGCCTCACAGACATAAGAAACAAACTTATGGTTACTAAAGGTGGGAGGGAAATAAATTAAGAGTTTGGGATTAACACATACATACTACATATATAAAATAGGTAAGCAACAAGGACATACTGTATAGCACAAGGAACTATACTCAATATCTTATAAAAGCCTGTACTGGAAAAGAATCTAAAAGAGAATATATATTTATATATATGTACACTTTGCTATACACTTGAAACTAACAAAACATTGTAAATTAACTATACCTCAATTTAAAAAAAGATCAAAATTAGAAATAAAATTTCATTTTTTGGCCTCTGATTTTATGGTTAATGAAATTTGTTATTAAAAATAGTGTAACAGGGCTTCCCTGGTGGTGCAGTGGTTAAGAGTCTGCCTGCCGATGCAGGGGACACGGGTTCATGCCCTGGTCCTGGAGGATCCCACATGCTGCTGAGCGTCTGGGCCCGTGAGCCATGGCCACTGAGCCTGCGCATCCAGAGCCTGTGCTCTGCAGCGGGAGAGGCCACAACAGTGAGAGGCCCATGAACCACCAAAAAATATATATATATAGTGTAACAAATAGTGCATACAGATAGAGCTGGTAGATTAAACACCTGCACCAACTTCTAGTCTCTTTAAAACCCCTCCAGCACAACAGTAAGGCAATTACTTTTTAAAACATAAATCTACAATGAAATGGAGAATTGGAGAGGAGATACCACAAAACAGCATTGAAGACTGGAAAGAGGATGAACAAAAGGTAAAGAACAAAACAGAACCAAGGAGAATGACTCCAAAGCAGGCAATTATGCTGTAGAGAACCAACCAAATATATACCACCTAGTCCTCCTAAACCATAAAATTTGGTGGTATGGGAACCTCTGGGAGTGTGTGTGGCTGCAAGTGAGTTGGATAAACAAAGAGATGGTTAAAAGTCTATTTAAGAAACAGCAGAAACCTTTCCTCTTCTGTGCAGCCAAATGTGAACCATACATAGCACATTGAAGGTAAGCAAGAAATATTGTCAGATATATACCTACAGTGTTAGAGTACCTGCAGAGTGTTTTGATTGGTGTAAATTAAAATTATATAAGAATATTCACAAATTGACTAAATAGAAAGGTATGTTCTAAATAAAAGAATAATTAAAATCAAGAGTGCTCAAAATTAAGAGTGCTTTTGAGACTACTGTATGAAAAGAAGAAGATTTAGAGTTTTAGATTGGTGCTCAAGTTGTGTCAGTGGGTCATGATAGTGATGGTGATGGTGGGAATCATTTTGAAGATTAAATTATATTTTTGATGCCTTCAGTTGGATAGTTAGGCACAAGTACACAACAAGGGTAATTAGGTTTGATCTAATTATCTTGACCCGTGATCATTTTACTGGTTTTAAATTTTAAACAAAGAGAGGTTATAGATACAAATAATGTAAGAATGAACAATAAATTAAAATGTGAGATGTTTTTGTATGTATGTATATGGTTTGGTTTGGTTTGTCCTAATTGTTGATGATTTAACACACATATATATATATACATATATATATGATGGGTTATGAATGAATATTATAAAAATAAAAGGGACTTGAATAAAAGTAGGAAAGATTCATGAATGTCAATGAGAATAGACAAAAGTGAGGTGGCTGAGATTAGTGATGATAACCATGAACAGTGACACCAGTGTCACCAGAGTTGAAGCAAAAGAAATGTCAGAATCTCTAATCTTCATTGTCTAATTCATTATGGAATATAAAGGTGCTTATTTCTTTGTTACATACAAAGGAAGTTAAGCTGGGAGAAGTTATATAGATGGCCCAAGGGTACACAGTAATTTAAAAAGCAAGGTGTTAAACCCAATTCAATCTGGTTACTTATCCAAAGTTCAATATGCTACATTACACTATCCTTTCGTCTACTTATCCAAAGTTCAATATGTTACATTACACTATCCTTTTGTCTTATGAAATTTCGAAGGATTTTTATGATTTTTCTCTCACTGTTGCAAACGAATATCCTTTACTGCCATCATTATCACCACTGTACTGGGACGATATACTGCAGGTATAGGCAATTGACAGACACTTTCCTACACTTGTTTTTGCCAAGGGAGACCTACTATACACCAACTACATTAATTAACTCCGAGTTCTGCACATCCTGGGTGTTAAATGCATGTCTTTGGTAAATAAATTCATGAAGTGACTAATTAGTTTTGGTGGTAAACCTTTGACAATTTAAAGTGATTTTCCCTGGAGGAAAACTGATTACATTTCAGCAAAAAATGTCTTACTGTCCCGGTAAGAAGGAGAATATTCAAGCCACTTAACTATTTTTCTGACTCAGTGCACTATTCTTTATTTTCTTTAAAGACTTTATATATCTATATGCATTTAGTGAAAAAGTCACTTAGAGACTTTGGAGCTTAACCATGTGATAACATGCAGAATCCTAAGTTGTAGATCACATAATCCTTTTCAAGCACATATTTTCAGTGAAATGTTTTTTTTATTTAATGGTCCTTTGCTTATAGTTTTTTTTTCTTTCTTGCTATGAATGACAACATAAGGAAAATAAATGAAAATTGAAGCAAGCAGCCTTGGGCTTGATTCACTAAACTTGATCAGAGGAAATATATTTTCATATATAGTAACTTTCCTCTGAAGTAAAATTTCCATATTTTGTGAGAGGTATATAAAAAAATTAGGCTAATAATTCATATACTTTTCTATATTATAGTGTCAAATAAAAATTCCATTGTACTTTCAAAGTCTGTAAGTGCATTGAGATAGTTATTAAAATATGATTTGCTATACTGTTAGTTAAAATCCAGCTAAGAAACAGAACACTGCAACATTCTTTCATTCAATGTTGAAAATATGATCTAACATGGGTGTTCAAAATACATATAAGAATCACTTAGTTGAGACCTCTTACACAGTACCTTGTACATAGTATATGTTTGAGTAATAAGCACTTAAAGAATAAATATGTAAAAAAAAAAACAAAAAGAAAGTAAGCAGGAAGGAAAGAAGGCTTCATCTATTTTGGTATCCAACTCTGCCCAATATACTGTAAACACAAATAGCATTATTTATTGTTTTCCATATTATTTAACTTCAAAGCTATGTCTTTAGCCCAACACATGAAACAACAGCAACAATTAGGATAAACCAAACCAAATTAAACCTGTTTGAAAGAAATAGAAAAGGTAAGGATTTAAGCTACCTCTCCAATCACCTTTAACAGTTTATAAAGATAAATTTGTATGTAAGGAAACAGGCAACACAAATATAATTGAAAAGGTTTTCTGGCTAAAATTATAGATGATCTTCCATTCACTTAGGAAAAAGAGGGAAACAGAAAATTAAAGGAAGAAAACAATCAACATAAGGGCTAAGGGTCCCAAATCACGGAGCTAATGCATTATGTGCAAACCAGGGGAGTCCAGTAGATTGTTTGCCATCAGTTAAGCACTATAAATCAATATAAGGATCAAAGCCTCTGCCACCAACAACTAAAAATGAAAAATAACATAATTTCAGTGAAACTTAATTAGCTACAGAAATATCAATGTTCAACCACGCATAGAAAATTATAAGTTACTTAGAGTAAAAAGTGCTGGTGGAGACTGAAATGGAATAAGCAATAACAATCACATCTCATAGATATTCTAATAGGAGAAGATGCAGTGGAGAGTCAGAGCACAGTGGAAATATGCAAACTCTTCCTTAGGATCACTTCATGATTCAGGTAGCATTTGAGTGTGTGAACAGGTTCATCCTACATCAAGATAAATATCTTCACTTGTCTACTTCCTGGCTTTAGGTTTACCTACTTTGTGAAGTAGCCATTCAGGACACACACAAACACACAAATGTACGCATGCATTAGATTAGATAAACATAGACTATGGTACATGCATGTAATGACATATTATGAACCTGTTTAAATTAATAGAAAAAAAATCTCTAAAAGCTGTTATGGAGTTATTCTCAGAATATATTGCTAAGTAAGAAACCAATGTGAAGAAGAATAGGAATGCTCATCCATTGTTGGTAGGAATACAAAATGGTACATCTACTATGGACGATGTTTTAACATTTTCTTACAAAACTAAACATACTCTTACCATAGAATCCAGCAATCACCCTTTTAGGTGTTTACCTAAAGTGTTAGAAAACATATGTCTGTGAAATCTAAACAACAAAAGATATGAAGAAACATAACAAAACAGAAACATAATTATAGATACAGAGAACAAACATGTGGTTACCAGAGGGTGGGAGAGAGGAAAGAACTAGTTAGGGAGATTAAGAGGTATAAACTTCCAATTGCAAAATAAATGAGTCACAGGTATAAAATATACAGTGTGGAAAATATAGTCAAGAACTAAGTAAAATCTTTGTGGTAACATATCATAACTAGACTTATCTTGGTGATCATTTAGAAAATGTATAGAAAAAAATCACTATGTTGTGTAACAGGAAGTAAGATAGTATTGTAGGTCAATTATACTTCAAAACAAATAAAAAACAATACAAACTCATAGAAAAAGAGATCTGATTTGTGGTTACCAGAAACAGAAGGTGTGGGGAGGGGGAACTGGATGAAAAAGGTCAAAAAGTACTACAAAGTTAGAATTGATTAAGCTTAGTGAGGAAGGCATGCAGAAAGTTGAGATAGGACAAAAGCTAGGCCTCTTGTGCCAGTTAGCCAAGTTGTGAATGCAAAAGAAAAATTCTTGAATAAAATTAAAAGTGCTAATCCAATGTACATACATGCATGATAAGAAAGGGAAACAGCCTTATTACTGATATGGAGAAGTTTTAGTGGTCTGGATATAAGATCAAACCCATCACAACATTTCTTTAAGCCAAAGGTGAATCCAGAGTAAGGCTCTCTCTTTTATTCTGTGAAGGCTGCGGGAGATGAGGAAGTTGCACAAGACAAGTTTGAAGCTAGCAGATGTTGGTTCATGAAGTTTAAGGAAAGAAGACATCTTCATAATATAAAGGTGCAATGTGAGCCAGCAAGTGCTGATGTAGAAGCTGCAGCAAGTTGTTCAGAAGATCTAGCTAAAATAATTAATGAAGGTGGCTCCACTAAACAACAGATTTCCAATGCAGACAAAGCAGACTTATATTGGAAGAAGATGCCATCTAAGAATTTCATAGCTAGAGAAGAGAAGTCAATGCCTGTCTTCAAATGTTCACAGAACAGGGTGACTCTCTTTTTAGGGGCTAAAGCAGCTGGTGACTTAAAGTTGAAGCCAATGTTCTTTTACCATCCAGAAAATCCTAGGTCCCTTAAGAATTATGCTAAATTTACTCTGCCTGTGCTCTGTAAATAGAACACCAAAGCCTGGATGACAGCACATCTGTTCACAACATGTTTTACTGAATAGTTTAAGCCCACTGTGGAGACCTACTATTCAGAAAAAAAAAAAAAAAAAAGATTCCTTTCAAAATAGTACTGCTCATTACCAATGCACCTTGTCATCCAAGAGTCTGATGGAGATGTATAAGATTCATGTTGCTTTCATGCCTGCTAACACAAAATCCATTCCGTAGCCCATGATCAAGAGTAATGTCAAGTTTCAAAATTTTGTTTTTAAGGATTACATTTTGTAAGACTATAGCTGCCTTAGATAGTGACTTATCTAATAGATCTGGGCAAAGTAAATTGAATGGTAAGGGTTCACCATCCTAGATCCCATTAAGAACATTTGTGATTCATGGGAAGAGGTCAAAATATAAACATCAAAATGAGTTGTGCAGAAGTTGATACCAAACCTCATGAATGACTTGGAGGGATTCAAGACTTAAGTGGAAAAAGTAACTGCCGATGTGGTGGAAATAGCAAGACAACTAAGATAAAAAATAAAGCCTGAAGATGTGTGAGTGAAGAGCTGCAATCTAATGAAAAAAATTGAAGGAATGAGAAATTGCTTCATATGCATGAGCAAATAAAGTGATTTCTTGAGATGGAAATTACTCCTGGTGAAGATTCCATGAAGATTGTTAAAATGACAACAGGGTTGAGAATATTACATACATTTAGTTGATAAAGGAGTGACAGGGTTTGAAGAGATGAGTCCAATTCTGAAAAAAGTTCAACTGTGGGTAAAATGCTATCAAACAGCTTTGCATGCTACAGAAAAGTCCTTCATGAAAGGAAGAATCAATCAATGTGGCAACCTTCAGTCTAATTTTAAGAAATTGCCACAACCACCCCAACTTCAGCAACCACCACCCTGATCAGTCAGCAGTCATCAGCATCAAAGCAAGACCCTCCTCCAGCAAAAATATTACGACTCCCTGAAGACTCAGATGATGGTTAGCACTTTTTAGCAGTAAGATATTTTAATTAAGGTATGTGCATTGTTTTTAGACATAATGTTATTGCACACAATAGACTACAGTATTGTGTAAACATAACTTTTTTATGCACTAGGAAACCAAAAAATTTGGGTGACTTGCTTTATTGAAACTTTCATTTGTTGCAGTAGTCTGGAACTGTATCTGCAATATCTCTGAAGTATGTCTGTCCCAAATTAACAACAAATCCACTGATAGGGGAAAGTAAAGCTAATCCAAATAATTTTCACTAATCCGAGTGAATATATATACTGCCTATAAAAATTTGAAAGAACTACAAAGAAATTATTGAACATTATTTAGTAGTTTTAATAATTTAAAAGTATGTATACATATATCAATTTTATAACTGTTTTGTATATATTGTTGTATTGAGTAAATACATTGGTATCTTGGCAGCCAGAATTCTCAATGTGGGAAAAAGAGACCCAAAAGTGTAATGGGAGGGGCTTCCCTGGTGGCGTGGTGGTTGAGGGTCCGCCTGCTGATGCGGGGGACGCTGGTTCCTGCCCCGGTCCGGGAGGATCCCATATGCCGCAGAGCTGCTGGGCCCGTGGGCCGTGGCCACTGGGCCTGCGCGTCTGGAGCCTGTGCTCCGCGATGGGAGAGGCCACAGCAGTGAGAGGCCCACGTACCACACACACAAAAAAAAAGTGTAATGGGAGAATTACAAGGGAAGAACCTTTTGGTATTGGGATGGAATTTGAGATGTCAGTATAAATTTATAATTAAATTATGAGTTTGTACTGAAACTTCAAACTCCAAACTATATACATTATATAAAATATCAAATTTTATCATATACATAATATTTAGTTAATATATATTATATATGTATATCTCTATATAGGTATAAGTCCTAGATTTGTCTGCTGAAAAGACCAAGACATAATGATAACAAATGAGCATGCCTAGTACTGTACACAGTTTGTGTACCCCAAATTTTGTACATTGAAATCTAATCCCAGTACAATGGTGTGTGGAAGTGGGCCCTTTAAGAGGTGATTAGGTCATAAGGGTAGAGTCCTCATGAATAGGATTAATGCCCTTTAAAACAGGCCGCTGAGAGCCACTTTGACCCTTCCACCATGTGAGGTTACAGTGAGGATATCGCCGTCTATGAACAATGAAGCAGACCCTTACCAGACACAGATTCTTTTGGCACCTTGATCTTGTACTTCCCAGGTTTCAGAACTGTGATAAATAAATTTCTGTCTTTTTTTAAGCCACCCGGTCTATGATATTTTTGTTATAGCAGCCTTAAAAGACTAAGATACCTAGCATCCTTGCATCTTAATCTTGGTTTCTAAATACTGTTCATTTCAAAATAAGTAGTACTTCTTGAGAAAAAGTATGGATTCCACGACTGCTGCTGGAGAGTTACAAAGGTGAGCTGGAACCTCTTCTTGTGTCAGAACTTAAAGAAGGGCTCAGAAATGAATACCGACATGTAAAAAGAACATCTAATCCTTCAGAGAGCCATGCAAGGGCCTTCTGAATGGCAGTTTTCTCTGACGTGGGTGATCTACTTGACCTCCTCTAACTATTCTCAATACCTTTGCCTAGGGCCACACTCCATAACCTTTGTTGCTGGGGTTTCTGAGCTAAGGCAAAGCTTCTAGTGTTGTTCAAACAAACACTTTCTGAGGTATTCAGTTAACCCACAAGAAACCTATACATCCATGTCAAGCCAACAAACTAGAGAAAAGACTTATTTAAACTGATCTAATGTCCTTATTCGTTCTCCTGTACATCACAGGATGTTCAACCAAAGAAAGTAAAACCAATCATCTGTCACTGCTGTCATCACCTATGTTTATCATTAATTTTTTTATCATATCTTTTTAGGTTTTCTTTTCCACAAAAAGGGTGAGCTGATATTGTGGCTACTGAATCCAAGTGGCACCCCTTAATAAACTCCAAAGGAGTAAGTATACTATGCTTAATTTTTGATAGCTTTCTCTCTCTCTGTCTCTCATATCACACACAAATGTACATACGTACACGCATGCACACATCTCACTAACACACACACTGTAGTAGAGTAATGTATGCATGTATATGCATTTTTTTCATTATTTTATTTTTAAAATTATATCATAAGCATTTCATATATAAATTATCTTTGAAAACATAAACTTAAAAATACACAAAATTCTAGTACTTGGTTAGATTTTCTAGATAATAGACTAATCAAGAGTATGTTGACATATAATTGACATATAGAGTATCACTAATATTTACTATAATACATTTCATTGTCATAATTATTACTTAGCATAAATATTTGATCACATCTTTTATTATATCATTAGAATCAGTTCTAAGACATAACTAGAGAGACAGTCATCAGTTGTTTTTAGAGATCTAACTCCATCTATATAGTATTTCCAAATGGCTTTCTAAATTATATGAAAGCAATAAAATTATTGTTAATTAAGGATTAATTATTAATTTAACGTCATTTTTAGAACTGAAACATTTAATAGTGAGAGATGTTTAACTTTATAATTTTCTAATTTAGAGTACAGTTCTAGAGAAAAGTATGACCCAACTCTATGACCATAAGCTTTACTTGTTAACATTTGGTCAGAATAGTAAATGATGAAAGAAAAAAGCAGATTGAGAAATTACAGGTAATTTATATCACACGAGGGAAACTCCTTATTACATTTTCTGAAATTACTTAATTTCTGTCATTTCAGCAAAAGCCTATTACAGCAGAACTTTGTGTTTTACCTCTCTACTTTCTTCACAGTGCTCCTGGAAGTGTTTTGTTCAGTGTATAATAAATAACTATTCACTTGAAATAATACAGATTTCTTTTATCTAAAGTGTATTAAAATTCTGAGAATTTCATTTTTAAAGGTATGAACCATATTTGCAAAACAACTCAAATACGAATATCTTTCTTGTTAAATAAAAGAAATTTTTTAAAAATCTTGCAAATCATGTTGCATACTATTTAATTTCAGATAACTTTTCTACTTCTATTGCCAATTTTTAAATTTTTTGTACCAAAGAATATATAAAGTATTATGTAACAACACTTCTTAAATGTAAAGTTTTGCAAAGGAAAATTTAATTTTAATGAGAAAATTTCTTTTTCCTTTGGTAAATAATGAAGCTATATCATTGGCTAACTTATTGACTGAAGAGCCAAAATTATTTGTAAGGGACACATATTATTTTTTAGGCCATATGGATGGCATACTTAAATACAATATGTATCAGATTTTTGGTTTGAGCAAAAGTTGTATTAATTTAGGGCTTCCCTGGTAGCGCAGTGGTTGAGAGTCCACCTGCCGATGCAGGAGACACGGGTTTGTGCCCCGGTACAGGAAGAGCTCACATGCCGCAGAGCGGCTAGGCCCTTGAGCCATGGCTGCTGAGCCTGCACATCCGGAGCCTGTGCTCTGCAATGGGAGAGGCCACAACAGTGAGAGGCCCGAGTACCACAAAACAAACAAACAAAAACAAACAAACAAACAAAAGTTGTATTAATTTATAAATAATGACATAGTAGAGACTGAATTATTGGATTTCTATATGGTTAGTAAATCAAACTATGCCTTTGTTAATCAATTAATGCCGGTGATTTAGTCTGGCCATTTCCATGATTTTATCAATACTTAAGACTCAAGAAAGAGTAGCATGACATAAACTAATAGTTGAAAAGATTAATACACAAACTTATTGTGGTTTATTTATTTTTTGGATGATTCAATATTATAAAGATGCAATTCTCTCCAAACTGATTAGAGTTGGATTTAATCTAAAATCTTAGCCCAACAGGAGTAATTTTTTTTAATTTAACATTTTAAAATATTTGCTAAAAATTAGCAAAGCATTTCTGAACTTGGGAATATTTGTTTGTAAAACAAATGTTAGGCAAAGGACTTGAATTAAATTATATAATTTATTATTAAAAATAAGAGACAAACCCCAAAAAGGGTCCAAATGACTTGAATAGACATTTTACAAAAAAAACCTGTTTCCAACTGTCCTATGAAGTTCTCAACTTTAATAATAATTAGAAAAATAAAAATTTAAACCACAATAATATACCACTAAACACTGAGCACAATGGCCAACATTAAAAAATGATATTAATTCCTAGGTGTATTCTTACAAAATGTGTGCACATTTACAACAACAATAATAACAAACAACTTAAAAAGAATGACAACATTACCTATCAATAGTGCAATAAGTGAAAAACTTGTGGGATGTTTATACAAGAAATATTATCTAGCAATAAAAACAAATGAACTACAGCTAGATACAACTATATTGGTCAGTCTTACAACTATTAAGATAATAAAATAATCCAGGAAGTAAAAATTATACTTCCTCTGTCTACATTTATATATGTGTGTGTATGTATCTATATCTATATCTATCTGGATAGTTTTTAGGCAGACTTGCCTTGTTGTTAAAACTATAAAAAATCAAAGGTATATTGCCATAAAAGTAGCAAGGTGGTGAACTATGGGGAATAAGGAGGCTTTGTGATTAGGAGGGAGAATCAAGGGGTCTTCTTGAAGTGTTGGGAATACTCTATTTTGAACAAGGTCACTGACTTTGAATATTTGATAAATCAACTTTGTGCACTTTTCCGTATGTGCATTATTTCAAGATTAAAAACAATTTGCTAAATAAATAAAAAAAAACCAGTAGAACCATCTTTCTTCTCTTTAAACATGAAAAATTGGGTAGATGACAGCTTTTTCTCACCAGCATGTGAATATTCAAAGAAAGAACATTTTCTAAGTTTTTCATCTTAGTTATTACGTGACATATAAGCCTGAATTATTAGGGATTATATGTTCAGAAATTATAAAGTTTGGACTTTAAAATACTTGGCCAGTATATTCAAGGTTGCATGGAAGGAAGGAGAAGAGATTATGTAAACTCTGAAAATTCGTATCATATTTTACTGAGTTAATGAATAATAAAATACATATAGAATGGTAACCTTTAATCATTTGCAATTTGATACTTAGAGGAACTTTAAAATATCTTATGTGTCTGATGCATGTGGGAGAAGACATTTCAGCAGGGCTCACTTTGGCAAATTTATCTTGATTCTCATAACATTCTTTTGGCATGCCCCTTCTCCTGGGATCACCTTTTTATCCAGGGCCTCTTTCTCTGCAGTTTTGAAACTTATACAACACTTAACTTCATCTTATCTTATTATAGCCCATTCACACAGATTAAAACTTTTGCTTAACTGGCATTTTACTACCGCATCTGAACTCAATCAAAAGAGCATTGTATTGATATAGAAAAAGGTACATAAATCAGTGGAACATAGTAGAGAGTCTATAAATAAACCCACATATTTGTAATCATTTAATTTATGACAAAAGAGCCAAGAATACACAATAAGGAAAGAAAAGTCTCTTCAATAAATGATGTTGGAGAAACTGGACAATCACATGCAAAAGAATGAAACTGGATCACTGTCTTACACCACACACAAAACTTAACTCAAAAGAAGTTAAAGATTTGAACATAAATCCTGAAACCATGAAAATCCTAGAAGAAAAGAAGTGACAAGTTCTTGATGTAAGTCTTGGAGATGATCTTTTGGACCTGACTTCCAAAACAAAGCCAAAAAAAAAAAGCAAAAGTAAACAAATGGAACTAAATCAAACTAAAAAGCTTCTGCACAGCAAAGGAAATAGTCAACAAAGTGAAAAAGTAACCTATTGAATGGGAAGAAATATTTGCAAATAATATATCTGATAATGAAATAAAATCCAAAATATATTAAAAAACTCATGCAACTCAATAGCAAAAAACGTTGATTTAAAAATATGTAAATTCAGTGATAGACACTGAGATAATAAGTTATACTTTCTTTCTCTGAAGATTATTTTCAAAAAGGTATTTGGCTAAAGAAGAACTCAGAGCTAAGAAGTCCTTTTTAATTATAGTCCTGAACACAAGGGGAAAAAAGCTCAATATAAATTATTTTTGGTGAAAGAGAAGGAAAAGGAAAGAGAGGTGGAGGAGGAAGAGAAGGAGTACTTGTCAAACATAAGCCAAGTCACATTCGCTGCTCACCACTTCATGTCCATTAACTCATGACTCACCATAATATTATAAGGTAGATAATATTATTGTCTGCAGTTTAAAATAAGAATAATTGTCGATATTAATATTTTATATCCAGTTTTACAGCTAGGTATTCAGAGATGGTTTACATCTTACTAGAGTGACTTCAAAGAACTTGCTCCTAATAGAAGTTAAAAGCTTAACAATATGTTTTTAACAAAATTTACAATATTGATTTTCTATAGCCTAATAGAAATATAAATTAAAAAAAATACATGTTTGGCCAAATGGAGGCTGGACAATGCTATTCCTTTTGAACTCCTGGTACATATATTTATATTCTGTTTTACTCTAGGATTTTTGTCTATAAATCAAACACTATCTTGTTCATGGCCAAACTTTCCTTTGAAAATTTATTGCTATTCAAAATAACCAAAAGTCAAGTACCCACATTTAAAATTTATTTTAGAACTTGTCTTTTGTTTACCTCCTCTTATCTTCCTCAAATGGGCAACTTAGGACCAGATCATTATACGATTTTTAACCTAAAATGGAATAAAAAAAAAAGATTCATGCTTAGGTATTATTTCTCTACTTAATTATTTCTCAAAAAAAGAAAAGTAGGGAAAGAGGTAGATTAAATCTGCCCAGTTAAGATAAATGACCACTGCAGTTTATACATGACTGAAGAGAGAGAACTCATTGTATTGTATCCAGAACCTTGGCTTTGGAAATAGTTTATTGGAGTCATGTTTACACTCAGTTCTCAGTAGTGATATTGGGCAAGCCCATTATCTTTTGAAACTCTGTCTTCTCACTTGTAAAATAAAGATTAAAAATATATGTGTGACTAGTTAACAACATTGTTGCAAAATAAGATAAAGCATATGAACACAAATTTTTTGATGGTAAAGCATGACCTACATGTGTTATTTTTAGTCATATCACCTCCCTAGTGTCCTATTAACTTAATCAGAATGTAGCTTTGTTTGTGTTTTATGCACTTCATAAGAAAAAACTTATAAGAACCTTTTGTGAATTAAAAAATTATTGAATAAATAGCTACTCCCAGGGGCAAGTGATCTGTACAAGTGAATTAGGAGGGGTTGTAAGAAATTGTCTTGTTATAAGAAACACATTTAAGGGAATTTAAAACCTCACTGAATCCCCAAAGATTAGTTGCACAGGTCAATTAATGCTGTAGTGGAGACAGTATGCCTATGGGGAAATTTACTGTTTATAATCACTAACTGAAGTAAAAAAGAACAACTATGAGAGTCCTCCAAAAGACAGTTGAGTAGAAGAAAATACAGTGCAATCTCTCAAAGAACTTTCTGCTTAGAGACAGAAATAGGGAATTACTGTACTCCTGTAATCCCATTATTAGATGGAACCTCTGGCTCTTTAAGGTCTGGACAAATTTATCTTAATTTAGAGCCTCCCTCTTAATACTTCAGACCTTCATCAATTTCTCTCTTCCAGACTCTTTCTGTACTCTAGAAAAAAAAAAAGAGGTTCTGACTGTCTTTGGCCACATACTCACCTTTCCCTACTTTACTCAAAAAAACTAACAAAAAAATGCCTTCTTACACCAATGTTTTATGAGTTTGTAACTTTCTTGGAGAGTTTTAAGGACCAAGAGAAAGGTCACACGTTACAAATCCCAAGCCTTTGACATATAATGAGTGCAGTCTCAATCTCCTTTTACCTTCTGACTCTGTGTGAATTAGTAACACTCCTCTCTGCCATCCTCCTATATCTAAAGCAGGTAAATCCACATACAGGTCAGCTTCTAACTCAAGCATGCTTATTTGAGAATTTTCCCATCAAAGTGGATAGGATCTTATTTCACTAAAGGAATTCTTTACATACTGCTAGGAGAATAACATTTTCTCCTAGTCATTGTTTTGTTTTCCTTTAATCTTTTCCTTAGCTGAGAGATTTCATAGTTTACTAAGTAGAAACTGAACATATAATGTATTTTCAAAGTGAATATATCTATCAATCTATCCATCATCTATCTATCTATCTGTCTATCTCTCTTTCTGGTCAAAATAAAGTGGAGATTGCATTCAATAATACAATCCTGCTCCTCACTTTAAATAAGCTTAAGATCTAGTCTCTTTATACTACCCTAATTAGATACCACCTGTTTAACTTTCAGGAAATTTAGAGGAACTAACATCCTGTTCACCAAATAGGACCAGGGATTCTATATGACTCATTTAATCCTAACAATTATATTGTTCTCATTTCAGTAACAAAAAACTAGATTTAGTAATTTTGAAAAGAGCATATCACTGTTAGATGGAAGAACATGCAGTACATTCTCAGTCTATCTGACTTTAAGATAATGTCCTTTGCAAATCAATATGTTGTCTTGGGGGGCTTCCCTGGTGGCGCAGTGGTTGAGAGTCCGCCTGCCAATGCAGGGGACACGGGTTCATGCCCCGGTCCGGGAAGATCCCACATGCCGTGGAGTGGCTACACCCATGAGCCATGGCTGCTGAGCCTGTGCATCCAGAGCCTGTTGCTCCGCGATGGGAGAGGCCACAGCAGTGAGAGGCCTGCATACCGCACAAAAAATATATATATATAATAATATATATATATATTTTATATATATATATATATATATATATATATGTTGTCTTGGGGAAATTGCAAACCTCTTCAGGCATTACCAAACAATTTTAAACTTTAAATTTTTAAAAGGACATCCTGCCATATGCAACTACCTGGATCCTGGATGCACCTAGAAAACATTATGCTAAATGAAATAAGCCAGTTACCAAAGAACAAATATTGCATGATTCTATTTGTATATGTAAAATAGATTCATAGAAGCAGGGTGTAGGTTGGTGGCTGCCAGGGGCTGAGGGTAGTGATATATGGGGAGTTGTTCAAAGAGTATAAAGTTTTATTTATGCAAAATGAATAAGTTCTAGAGATCTGCTGTGCAACATTCTGTCCACAGTTAACAATACTGTATTGTATACTTAAAAGTTTGTTAAGAGAGTAGATCTAATGTTAAGCGTTCTACCACAATAAAATAACATTTTTTTTTAAATTTCAGTTTTCGTAGCAAAAATGAAACTAAAATCAATAGTTTAATAAATAGATTAATTATATAAATTTGAGTGTTCCAACATAAAAGAGTAGATTGAAGATTAGCATTTAATAATTTGTTTCTATTTGCTTACATATATTAAATTATGTTAAGTGACATAAAAAGTATTCCAATTCCATCAACTTTATTTTGCGGTATGTGGGCCTCTCACTGTTGTGGCCTCTCCCGTTGTGGAGCACAGGTTCCGGACGCACAGGCTCAGCGGCCATGGCTCACGGGCCCAGCCGCTCCGCAGCATGTGGGATCTTCCCGAACCAGGGCACGAACCCGTGTCCCCTGCATCGGCAGGCGGACTCTTAACCACTGCACCACCAGGGAAGCCCCATCAACTTTATTTTGTAAGTATACTAAATGTTTTTGTATCTTAAGCTTTGGTACAATACTAATATTAATCGAAAAAAAGAACACATGAGGGAAGCCTTAATTTGGACTGATGATTCATCTTTTCTATCGAATATTCAAGACAATCCTATCATATATCTGTGTATCTCCTGTCAGCAGCCAAAGTCTAAACCTCTAAGAAATCACTCACCACTGAAAGTCATTCCCATACAGCTGTATTCATTCCCTACAGTGACCCAATTTTCATTTTCCCCCTACCTCCAAACCTTTGTTCCCTTTGTACCACATCTTTTATTAGCAGCTCCTACCATCTACGCACTTCAAACCCTTCTCTCAACTCTCCTGTTTTCACCTTATTTTGTTGAAGATGTGACAGCCAATGCAGCCCTCAAATAGGAAGCTGTCATTGTTTTTCTTCCAATACTCCATGTATTATAAGGCCTGAAGGTGGTATATCTCCTTGTATTTCATTTTAGCCTCCAGACCATTTGTTATGTCTCAAAAACCAAAGATTCTTTCAAGTGAGGCCATTAGGCTTTACTATCTCCTAGTTCTCTTTCATGCTGACATATACTAACATTTCTCACTCCTCTTCATTCTTGAATTCTCCTCATTCTTTCATCTAGCTTACCATCTTCTCTCATATCACTATTTTTGGCATTATTCTTGACAGGGTCTAAATTTACATTAATGTAAATTCCCTGGCCTCCAATTCCCTGGCCTCCTAGTATTTTGGCATCTGTGCTTCCAGTATTTTCTTAATTCCACTTTAGTTACCTCTCATGGCCTAAACATTTTCACCCTCAATTACCACATCATTTCTGAAATCCCAACTTCATACATGTAACTCTTTTACCAAATATGCTATGTTTTCTGCTCCTTTACATCAGCACAATCAAAGCAAAAATATTTTGTTAAATCAAAAATTCCAATTGTTCCATTTGCCAGCTCCTCATGTTTTCATTTGTTCTCCTCTCCAGATTAGATTTTATTCAGTTCATAAACTCTTTACTCTTGTACCTCACTACCTACACTATCACCTTGCTTGGAAAATCTTAAACCCCAATTATGCACAAATTTTACCTTCTATTCATCTTCGTATCAGCAGTTGGATGTGACTGGTGAAAATCACAGGTCCCTTCTGACTGGGCTCCATTTAAATTGTACCATAAACCTCAAATGGGAACTCAGCACCACCTGGCAAAAAGTGATAATTTCCCTGAGGAATTCACTCTTCCACTTTCCAAGAAGACAATTTCATAATTTCATACCTATTCTTCTAATAAATGTCTCTAGTGTCTTCACTTTCTCGTTTTAAGTTGATGAACTCAATACTCCACTTACTTATTTGGGAAAATAAATGAAACTACTTATCTATAACTATGCATTTAATCTCCCTCCCATATTGTTGGAAGAGATCAGTTTGCCTATCATACCATAAATAGTCTGCAAGTCATTTTTATTCCACATTAGGTTTTTGAAATTTATTTATATCGATGTACATGGAGTTGGTTTATTGATTTTAGCTGATACACTTTTCTGCTGAATAAATAAATATGTATTTATTTTTTATACTTCTGCTGAAAAATGGTTTCATTATTTGTACATTGTCTCATACTGCTAAGAGTGCTGCAGTGAACATTCATGAATCTGTAACCTTGTCTACCTGTGAAAAAGTTTTTCATAGTGTAGATTTCTAAAAGCAGAATGACTGGATTCCAAAGAATGAACATTCTAAAAACTTTAATTAGGTAGAGTCAAATTTCTTCCCAAAGTGGTTTTAACAATTTACACTCCCAATAGCTATTTAAAGCTATATTTTCCACATGCTACATTCAACACTGGTAAAAAAATAAATTTTATCAGACTTTAAATCTTACAGGCTTGACAGGTGTGAAAAGCTATTTCTAGTTCTAATTTGAGTTTCTCTTATTATTAGTGATGTTGAGTATTCTTTCCTATTTTTATCAGCCATTCAGATTTCCTCTTCCATAAATTACCTGTGATATATTTTGCTATTTCTTCTGCTATTAATTTTAATTTCTAAACTTTCTACACTGTAAAATATAGTACACAGAATGTGTATAAAATACAAGTATACAGTATAGCAAATTTGCAAAAGCAAGCAACAATACGATTACTCTGCACTTTAGTTTCATCTCTTTTTAAATTTTATAGAAATGAAATTATCCAGTATGTATTAATTCTATTTCTGTCTTCTTCCATTCAGCATTATATTTACAAATTCATCTAAGTTATTATTATAAAAATAATTCATAATTTTTGTTGCTCACGGTATTCCCTTGTATAAATGCATCATTATTTGTTCATTTTATTCTTGATCTTACCTTGAGTTGTTTCAGTTTTATTTGTCATGATACCATGAAGTTACCTGTACATATATCTTAATTCAAATAAGCGTGTTTCTGTAGAAAAAAATGTTTAAGTAGATTTGTTGAATTGAAGAATATATGGATTCTCAACTATACAAAATAATATGTTTGTTTTTGTTATTGTTATTTTTGGCTTTCAAAATCAACATGCAACTCTTCTGGACTATTTATATTTCGACTCCCAGTGTAATTTCTGAGTGCTCCAAATTCTTCTCAACTTGGTATATTCAGAATATGTATTTTTAAATTTTAGTCTTTTGGACTTGCAATGTGTATATATTTGTGGTTTTACTTTGGATTTCATCAGTTACTAATTAGATTTGTCACCAGTTTGAAATATTTGTCCATCTATATTTCTTCTTTTCTGAAGACTTTTTAAGGATTCCTTTTAAGAAATCTCCCTTCCATCTTCCCTTCCTTCACTTTTGTGTGCCTTTCTTCCTTCTTTTCTGTGAATTTTTCTATTGATTTATCTGATTTTTTTTCTTACTAATATATTTCAATCTAAAAATATTATGAATATAACCCTTTCACCAATTATATACATAGCAAATATCTTCTCCCATCACATAACTTGTTTTTCACTTTCTAAATGATGTTTCTGAAGTTAATATCCTTAATGTAGTCAAGTTTACTTGTCTTTTCATTATACACAGATTTTCTAAAGTGCCATTTAAGAAATCTATTGCTACCCAGATATCATGAAGATGTTCTTTCAAAGTATCTTCTAAGGACATCACTTTTCTCTTTAATATTAGTTCTATAAACCCTGCAGAACTGCTGTGTGTGTGTGTGTGTGTGTGTTTATGCACCTCTGTGTGTGTGGGGGTGGGGGGGTTTGTTTATGTCCTGACATAATGATCCATCTTTTTCTAACTTCTCTATAGTTATATCTTCATCATATATCAAACATTCATATATGCATGATTCTGGATTCTTTAGTTTGCTTCACTCTGCTAGTTCAGGGATTGGCAAACATTTTCTTCAAAGGTCAGATAGGAAATATTTTAGACTGTAGGTGATATACTCTCTCATTAGCTGGGGGAGTATAGAAGCAGCTGTCATTAGCTGGGGCAGTATAGAAGCAGCCATAAACAGAGCAGAAGCAAGAAGAACTACAATCCTGCAGCATGTGGAACATAAACCGTATTCACAGAAATACAGACAAAATGAAAAGGCAGAGGACTATGTAACAGATGAAGGAACAAGATGAAACCCAGAAAAACAACTAAATGAAATGGAAATAGGCAACCTTCCAGAAAAAGAATTCAGAATAATGAGAATGAAGATGATCCAAGACATTGGGAAAAGACTGGAGGCAAAGATCGAGAAGACGCAAGAAATGTTCAACAAATACCTGGAATGATTAAAGAATAAACAAACAGAGATGAAAAATACACTAACTGAAATGAAAAATACACTAGAAGGAACCAATAGCAGAATAACTGAGGCAGAAGAACAAATAAGTGACCTGGAAGACATATGGTGGAAATCACTGCCACAGAACAGAATGAAGAAAAAAGAAAGAAAAGAAGTGAAGACAGCCTAAGAGACCACTAGGACCAACATTAAATGCACCAACTTTCACATTATAGGAGACCCAGAAGAAGAGAGAGAGAAAGGACCCGAGAAAATATTTGAAGATTATAGTTGAAAACTTCCCTAACATGGGAAAGGAAATAGCCACCCAAATTCAGGAAGCACATAAGGTTCCAGGCAGGATAAACCCAAGGAGAAACACACCAAGACACATAGTAATCAACTGACAAAAATTAAAGACAAAGAAAAATTATTAAAAGCAACAGGAGAAAAATGACAAATAACATACAAAGGAATTCTTCTAAGGTTAACAACTGATTTCTCAGCAGAAACTCTGCAATCCAGAAGGGAGTGGCATGATATATTTAAAGTGATGAAAGGGAAGAAACTACAACCCAGATCACTACAACCAACAAAGATGTCATTCAAATTCAATTGAGAAATCAAAAGCTTTACAGACAAGCAAAAGCTAAGTGAATTCAGCATCACCAAACCAGCTTTACAACAAAAGCTAAAGGAACTTCTCTAAGTGGGAGACACAAGAGAAGTAAAGGACCTATGGAAAAAAAAAATGCAAAAGAATTAAGAAACTGGTAATAGGAAAATACATATTGATAATTACCTTAAATGTGAATGGCCTAAGTGCTCTAACCAAAAGACACAGGCTCGCTGAAGGAATACAAAAATAAGACCCATATATATGCTGTCTACAAGAGACCCACTTCAGACCTAAGAACACATAGAGAGTGAAAGTGAGGAGATGGAAAAAGATATTCCATGCAAATGGAAATCAAAATAAAGCTGGAGTAGCAATACTCATATAAGATAAAATAGACTTTAACATAAAGAATGTTACAAGAGACAAGGAAGAACACTACATAATGCTCAAAAGATCTATCCAAGAAGAAGATATAACAATTACAAATATATATGCACCCAACATAGGAGCACCTCAATACATAAGGCAAATGCTAACAGCTATAAAAGAGGAAGTCAACAGTAACACAATAATAGTGGAGGACTTTAACATGTCACTTACACCAATGGACAGATCATCCAGACAGAAAATTAATAAGGAAACACAAGCTTTAAATGACACAATAGACCAGATAGATTTCATTGGTATTTATAGGACATTCCATCTAAAAACAGCAGACTACAGTATCCTTTCAAATGCACACAGAACATTCTCCAGGATAGATCACATCTTGGGTCACAAATCAAGCCTCGGGAAATTTAAGAAAATTGAAATCAGAGCAAGCATCTTTTCCAACCACAACACTATAAGATTAGAGATAAATTAGAGGAAACAAATGTAAAAAACACAAACACATGGAGGCTAAACAATACATTACTAAATAACCACAGATCACTAAAAAAAAATCAAAGATGAAATAAAAACATACCTAGAGACAAGTGACAATGAAGACATGACAATCCAAAACATATGGGATGAAGCAAAGGTAGTTCTAAGAGGGAAGTTTATAGCAATACAATCCTACCTCAAGAAACAAGAAAAATCTCAAAAAATCTAAGCTTACACCTAAAGGAACTAGAGGAAGAAGAAAAAAAAAACTGAAATTTAGTAGAAGGAAAATCATAAATAACAGAGCAGAAATGATGGAAACAGAAACAAAGAAAACAATAGCAAAGATCAATAAAACTAAAAGCTGGTTCTTTGAGAAGATAAACAAAATTGATGAGTCTTTAGACAGACTCATCAAGAAGAAGAGGGAGAATACTCAAATTAAAAAAAATTAAAAATGAGAAAGGAGAAGTAAAAATGGACACCACAGAAATGCAAAGCATCATAAGAGACTACTACAAGCAACTCTATGCCAATTAAATGGACAACCTGGAAGAAATGGACAAATTCTTTTAAAGATATTACCCTCCATGACTGAACCAGGAAGAAATAGAAAATATGAACAGACCAATCACAAGAAATGAAATTGAAACTGTGATTAAGAATCTTCCAACAAACAAAAGTCCAGGACCAGATGGCTTCACAGGTGAATTCTATCAAACATTTAGAGAAGAGCTAACACCTATCCTTCTTAAACTCTTCCAAAAAATTGCAGAGAAAAGAACACCTACAAACTCAGTCTATGAGGCCACTATCACCCTGATACCAACACAAGACAAAGATCCTAAAAAAAAAGAAAATTACAGGCCAGTATCACTGATGAATATAGATGCAAAAATCCTCAACAAAATACTAGCAAACAGAATCCAGCAACATATTAAAAGGATCATACATCATGATCAAGCAGGATTTATCCCAGACATGCAAGGATTCTTCAATATATGCAAATCAATCAATGTGATACACCACATGAACAAATTAAAGAATAAAAAACATGTGATCATCTCAATAGATGCAGAAAAAGCTTTTGACAAAATTCAACACCAATTTGTGATGAAACCTCTCAAGAAAGTGGATATAGAGGAAACCTACCCCAACATAATAAAGGCCATATATGAAAAACCCACAGCAAACATCATTCTCAATGGTGAAAAACTGAAAGCATTTCCTCTAAGATCAGGAACAATACAAGGATGTCCACTCTCACCACTATTATTCAACATAGTTTAGGAAGTCATAGCCGCAGCAATCAGAGAAGAAAAAGAAATAAAAGGAATACCAATTGGAAAAGAAGAAGTAAAACTCTCACTGTTTTTAGATGACATAATATACATAGAGAATCCTAAAGTTGCCACCAGAAAAATACTAGAGCTAACAATGAATTTGGTAAATCAGCAGGATACAAAATAAATGCACAGAAATCTCTTGCATTCTTATACACTAATGGTGAAAAATCTGAAAGAGAAATTAAGGAAACACTCTTATTTACCACTGCAACAAAAAGAATAAACTACCTAGGAATAACCTCCCTAGGGAGACAAAAGACCTGTATGCAGAAAACTATATGACTGATGAAACAAATTAAAGATGATACAAACAGATGGAGAGATATACCATGTTCTTGGATTGGAAGAATCAATGTTGTGAAAATTACTATACTATCCAAAGCAATCTACAGATTCAAGGTAATCCCTATCAAATTACCAAAGGCATTTTTTACAGAACTAGAACAAAATATTTTAAAATGTGTATGGAGACACAAAAGACCCCAAATGGCCAAAGCAATCTTGAGAAAGAAAAATGGAGTTGAAGGAATCAGGCTCCCTGACTTCAGACTATACTACACAGATACAGTATTCAAGACAATATGGTACTGGCACAAAAACAGAAATATAGATCAATGGAACAGGATAGAAAGCCCAGAGATAAACCCATGCACCTATGGTCAACTAATCTATGACAAAGGAGACAAAGATATGCAATACAGAAAGGACAGTCTCTTCAATAAGTGGTGCTGGGAAAACTGGACAGCTACATGGAAAAGAATGAAATTAGAACACCCTCATACCATACACAAAAATAAACTCAAAATGGATTAAAGACCTAAATATAAGACTGGACACTATAAAACTCCTAAAGGAAAACATATGAAGAACACTGTTTGATATTAATCACAGCAAGATCTTTTTTGACCCACCGCATAGAGTAATGGAAATTAAAACAAAAATAAACAAATAGAACCTAATGAGTGTTAGAAGGTTTGCACAGCAAAGGAAACTAGAAACAAGGTGAAAAGACAACCCTCAGAACAGGAGAAAATATTTGCAAATGGATCAACGGTCAAAGGAGTAATCTCCAATATATATAAACAGCTCATGCAGCTCAATATTAAAAAAACAACCAACCCAATTCCAAAAATGGGCAGAAGACCTAAATAGACATTTCTCCAATGAACATATACAGGTGTCCAAGAGGCACATGAAAAGCTGCTCAACATCACTAATTATTAGAGAAATGCAAATCAAAACTACAATGAGATATCATCTCACACCTGTTAGAATGGGCATCATCAGAAAATGTACAAACAATAAATGCTGGAGAGGGTGTGGAGAAAAGGAAACTCTCTTGCACTGTTGGTGGGAGTGTAAATTGATACAACCACTATGGAGAACAGTAGGGAGGTTCCTTAAAAAACTAAAACTAGGGCTTCCCTGGTGGCGCAGTGGTTGAGAGTCCGCCTGCCAATGCAGGGGACACAGGTTCATGCCCCGATCCGGGAAGATCCCACATGCCACAGAGCGGCTGGGCCCGTGAGCCATGGCTGCTGAGCCTGTGTGTCTGGAGCCTGTGCTCCGCAACGGGAGAGGCCACAACAGTGAGAGACCCACATACCGAAAAAACAACAAAAACAACAACAACAACAAAAACCTAAAAATAGAATTACTCTATGACCCAGCAATCAATCCCACTACTGGGCATATACCCAGAGAAAACCATAATTCAAAATTACACATGCACCCCAATGTTCATTGCAGCACTATTTACAATAACCAGGTTATGGAAGCAACCTAAATGCCTGTCGAAAGATGAATGGATAAAGATGTGGTATATATATACAATGGAATATTACTCAGCCATAGAAAGGAATGAAATTGGGTCATTTGTAGAGATGTGGATGGACCTAGGACTGTCATACAGAGTGAAGTAAGTCAGAAAGATAAAAACAAGTATCCTATATTAACACATATATGGAATCTAGAAAAATGGTACAGATGAACCAGTTTGCAAGGCCGAAATAGAGACACAGATGTAGAGAGCAAACATATGGACACCAAGGGGGGAAAGTGGGGGGTGGGGTGGGATGAACTGGGAGATTGGGATTGACATATATACACTAATATGTATAAAATAGATAACTAACAAGAACCTGCTGTATGAAAAAAAATTTAAAAAAAATCAATAATTGGGCTCTAAAAAAAAAAAAAAAAAGAAAAGGAAGCAGCCATAAACTATACATTCATGATTGGGCATAGCTATGTTCCAATAAAACTTTATTTTTAAAAAGTGGTGGCTGTTATGTGCGGCAAATGGTGCCAAATCTCACTCTTGTCCTATCTTGATATTTTAAAGCCCTATTTAATAACTGTACTGTGTGATAAATATTTGCATTTGGTAGAGCATTCTTACCATTTTGTTATTCTTCTTCAGATTATCTGGTCTAAATTCAAAACTTTGTGTTCCTTCATAAATTTTAAAATTTTCATGTCAAGTTTCTTCATTTACCCTTGCAAAAACATGGAGGTTATCACAGTTTATGCAATGTTTCTGTATTTCTATTTGATATAAATTGACATTTTGAGCTTTCCTCGTCATGGCCATGGTATATATCCCCACTTATTTGGGTTTTCAGCAAAATCTTTCATTAGAATTTTATGGTTTTCTCCATAGATGTTTTGCATATAGTTTCTCAGATTTATTCAAAGGCACTAGGTATTTTGATGCTAATTTCATTAGTTTTGTTTTTAATGTCTAAATCTTACTGGCAAGAGTTACTTGCTCATTACTACAGCAATGTTACTTATGATTGCTAATAGAGATGTAAATGATATTAGTTATTTAATTATATTTTAATCATTTTTATCTTGCTAGTTTTAAATTATCTTTTGCTCTTAGAAAATGCAATAGTAACTACCCTTCTCTTGCTCATCACAAAATTTTCAGTGCCTATCACTGTTCCTGGAATACAGTAGATTCTCCAAATATATTTGTTGGATTAATAAATGGAAAATGGATAATAAATAAATCTAAAATGAAATGTTGATCATTATGTGATGATTGTGTGTTGGAAATATGGCAAGAGAAAAGCAAATGTTTCCTCATTTATAAAGTTAATATAAAAACAGCTTTAGTCTAAGAATTATGTCTATAATAAAATGGTTCTTTCAAAGTAGTCTAGGGACAACCCCCTTCAGAATTACTCAAGGGCTTATTAAAATGTTGATTGCTCCATCCCATCCTTGAACTGCTGATTTAGAATAACCTGTTGCAAGAATCACCAGTTATTTAGCAAAAACTAAACTTGCATACCTTTATTTTACCCAATCTACAAGCAGCAAAGTATATTTCTTGAGTTCATAAACCTGAAATATTTAATTAAATTTTATTAGATGGATATTAACAAAATACAACAGTCACATATATGTTTGCTTTAATTTACCTGTTCCAGGAAACTGGAATACTGTGCAATACTTTCACATTCCATCACAACTTCTTGAAAAAATGAAGTATTCTTCTCCTAGTCATCCTGTTTCAGGTCTCTTAATTAAAAGTTGGAAGAACTTGGCTTTCAGTAATTTTGTAAATTGGCTTAATCTTGGGAACTGAAACAGTATTGTTTAGTAACAACAGATCAAATCAGACTCCCTTGGGCTCTTCTGCTCTTCTTGCTTTATCTGACTTGTAAGAAAAATACTTACATTTCAGCCAATCCGTCTGCCTGTTTTTAAAGATGGTATGTATAGATGCCCAGCTAGAATTCAACAATAAAACTATGCCCTGTGACTTCTTTCCTTGCAACTTCTTTTGTTTAGAAATACATAAAGAGAAAGCTGACATTTTCTGTTATAGCTTTGCTCAGATTTCCTACTGATGTGTTGGCTTATTTGCTCCATTTTAATGGTGAATTATTGAGCAAAGTACATTTTACCTGTAACATTTGGATAACTTAGACAGCTGTCTGCAGCTGTGACATTCCACTGATGTGGTTTTCCTCAGGTGTTTTATTTATATTAATAGAATGATTTGAGTGATCCCCTCTGTACAAACCTGGCTATTTTGCTCCTCAGTGCTCGTATCTCTGCAGGTAGAATGAACAGGAGAAGGCTGAGGCTCATTCTCACTTTGTTTAAAAAATAATCTATTTGTTGTTGGCCATTTGTAATTAAAGTTCATGTTGGTTTATTTCTCAGAGAGCTTAGATTTAGAATAAATTAATAAATTTCTTGATTCTCTGAAGAGTTCTACCATTTCATTAGTATCCTAGTCCCAGTTTAAAACAGGGAACATTTACTGATTTATTTATAGTCTGTTTTTCTCAGTTCCCTGCTATCAATGCAATATAGAAGGAGACCAACAGTTTTTTCAGGGAGAGCCAGCTAGCCATTTCCCCAAAATTTTATGTAGGCACTGCAATGGACATTGAAATTTCTAATACCAGAGTAGGCGCTCAATAAAAATGTGAGCTATTAATAAACATTATTACCAGGAACTAGGAGCACAACACAGTTCTCTAAGGAGTGCATTTGAGATCCTGGAACCCTCAGGGAAGATAGTCTAAACTCCTCGGGGAAGCAATGCCTCTTGTACCCATTCCACATGGAGTATGTTTCTTTTCATCTTGGCAGAAATGAGAAAATATTCACAGAAAGAAAATAAATAAAGCCCAAACTGCAACAAAAACATTAAATTTTGTTTTATTTCCTATAGGTCATATGTTACTCAAGGTAACTATATATACTACATTTTCTTTCCTTGCTCCTAATTCCAAATTATCTCTTATTGTTCACAGAAAATGATTAATATCCAGCTATCTTTCTCTCTATATATGTCTCCTTACCAGTCTCCTCTCTCTCTTTCTATCTCCCTCTCCCCCTGCTTCCCCTTCCTGTCTCCCCTGTCTATCAACACAAAGGGACAAACTGAACACACCCATATTATACAGTCATATAATTTATGAGAAAATTCATCTTCTCCAAGTCCTAATTTATGTCTGAATAACCTTTAAAATATAATCCATAACAAATTTTCAGGAACTCATTGCTCTCACCTTCAGCATGTCTGTATTATTTTTCATTCTGAAGGTGTTATTTTCATCCTGAATTTGCATCTATTATTCCCAAGACCCTTACCCACTGATAAAAGTGATTAAAAAACAACTTTGGCATGTGGTAACACTGATTAAATGTCTTTTGTGAATTTTCACCAAAAAATTAATTTGAAAATCTTATAGCCTAGACACAACTTAGTGGTCTCTGGAGAATAATTTGCATCCATTAGATTTCAAATATTCCTTAATTATAATCATTATTCTTCTGTCACTTGTTTGTAAGGTTAGTAAAACTACAGTTACTACATTTTATCAGTAGCCTTTTTTCATTTCCCTGATATTCAATTGAATAGGATGGACAGAAACATAATCTGAAACTGACCTGATCAAGGCAAAGCATAGCATTCATGATTTATAATTATTCTATGGCTATTAAATCACAGGATTCATAAATAAACTCCTTACTATGTTTTAGGAATACTCATCTAAAATCATTTTGATTTTTTCTTTAATCTGAAAAGTAAAGAATGCAATCTCACTGTCCTCATTTCAAAATAAACCAAGGATTTCATTTTTCTATTTTTTTCTTACTAAGATCTATTGCAAATATAACCACCTACAAGAGTTCATTACCAAAAATCACAAATGAGCCCATTCATCATTTTGTTTTGATATAGTCTTTTATCCAGGTGTCAACTCAGGTAACAATTTTACAATTGAAGTCAAGTTTTAAAAATTTCCCCTGTGAGAAATATGAATACAAGAGGAGGATTGTGAAAATTATGAGCACTAAGCTTTATACACTTTCACACCCCTACAACTGCACTGTAGATGTTTAATTCCTACTGATTTCAGTAAGAGGTAAGTTTATGGAAATGCTCTGCAGGCATGCAATGGCTGAATAAGTGCAAAATGCCTGTGATTTTTTCAATTTAAGAAAGCAAATATTAGAAGAAGATATCTAGGGAAATCATAGAAATGGAGCATTTTTGAACACTTCCTAAAAAAATAAAATAAAAGCAATTAACCAACCAAAGAAAAAAAGCTCAAAACAACGACAAAAGATAGTTGCATGTAGGTTTTAGAATGTAAAATTTTAGCATGTAAAACTTTTTTAAAGATTTCTGACACAACAGAGTAAGTCCTACCCCAGTCACTTCTATTAAAACAGCAACAACATTTTTTTTTTTTTTTTTTTTTTGCTGTACGCGGGCCGCTCACTGCTGTGGCTTCTCCCGTTGTGGAGCACAGGCTCTGGATGCGCAGGCTCAGCGGCCATGGCTCACGGGCCTAGCCACTCCGTGGCATGTGGGATCTTCCCGGACCGGGGCACAAACCCGTGTCCCCTGCATTGGCAGGCAGACTCTCAACCACTGTGCCACCAGGGAAGTCCTGATGGGTTCTTTTTTATACTTTCTAGTTCTTTGTTAAAAATCTCACTGTATTCATCTATTCTTTTCCCAAGTTTCATTAACATTCTTATTGTTAATACTTTGAACTTTTTATCTGATAAATTATTTATCTCTGTTTCATTAGGGTTTTATTTCTTGTTCTTTCATGGGAAACATATTCCTCTGTCTTCTTGTTTTGTTTACCATTATCTTCCTCTATGAAATTATGTGAAAAACTATGTATCCTGGTCTTGGAGCAATGTCGTTCTGTGGGAGCATCCTATGCGGTTTTTGTGTGCCCAATGGCTTTAGTGGGAGACCTTGATCTTAAGTGAGCATTGACTGTGTCTTTCTCCAGTGTGTGCTAGCAGCTACTACTTTGGTGGGATGTAGGGAGGGAAATGAGAAGCTAGAACCAGAGCCAGAAGTGAGCTGTGGCTTCTCCAATGCTCAATGGCAATCGTTGTTCTATCAGGGGTGGAATTGGGGCCCAAGGTGCTGGAGCAGAAGCCCTGAGGTTTGGGTACAAGCTGATTTTATTCCCTCTAAATGTGCAATCTTCCCCTTGCCCCCAGAAATGTCACTTTTATTCCAGTGGTGAGCAGCATTGGAGCAAGAGGGGCTGGTGCAGTGCCTGGTATGGGCCAAGGTGCATGCTGGGACAGTCCCAGCAAGTTCATCAGAGCCCCAAGCAATACCAACCTGCTTCCTCCATCTTGTTCTTGGGAGTAAGCAAGCGTGCGTTTACTCTTCATGATTAGAGTCTCAGTTTCTTACAGCTCTCTGATAAATCCCACTGATTTTCAAACCAGCTAAAGGAACTCATCTTTCTAGTGTCAGACCCCCAAGACTGAGGTTCCTGGTATGTGACTCAAACCTCTCCCACCCTGGGGAGGATCCCTGAGCCTGTGATATGCCACTCTTCTTCTGAGTCGTCTGCTAGGGACATGGGTCCTGACCTGATTGCTTCTCCTGCCTTTACCTGACTCTTTCTTCACAGCCTTGGTTGTAGAAGAGCCTTTCTGCCAGTCTCCAGGTTGTTTTCAGCAACAGTTCTTCCACATGTAGAAGTATTTTTGATGCTTTCATCAGGGGGGTGAGCTCAGTGTCCTCCTAATCCAACATCTTGATCTCCTTCTGATTTAAAACTCCTGAGCATCTTTGCATATTGATGTGAGATAATTATCTGTAGATTTCTGCCATCTTGTGAAGGATGCATTAATATTCCTTTGATGCAAACAATTATTTTTTTCAAGGATATTGGTATAGCAAACTGCCTGGGAAGAAAAAGTGAAGACATTATAACTGTGTGGACCTATATTGAAAAATAATCTAAAAAATAGTGGATATATGTGTAAATGATTCACTTTGCTGTACAGCAGAAAATAGCACACACTATAAATCAACTAAATGTACTCCAATAAATTTTTTTAAAAAATAACCGCAAGGTATAATAAGGAAATGTCTTCCTCCAGAGTAAAGGGTTGGCATGCTTACTGTCTATTATAAAATATATAGATTCACTAATCTCAAGTTTCCTTTTTGTTAGACTGTTCACTGCATGCATAAGGATCACTTTGTCCTGAGGGAATTGGGGTTTGGCGAACTGGTAGCAAAAGATGATTCTCTCTATGGTTAAAATAGTGTGTGTGTGTGTGTGTGTGTGTGTTTATGACCACAGTTAGATGTTGTCTCTCTTTACACAAACTCCTTCAGGAAAAAAAAAAAAGAAAGAAGAAGAAAGACAGATGAGAGATAGAGAGAATAATGGGTTAGTTCATCTTCAGAACTGACTTCACCTTTAATAGTCTATGTTTATATGATCACACCTATATATATATATATATATATATATATATATATATATATAGAACTATTTATATTTCTGTGCACAGCTATATAGAAATATATCTATACTTATCTCTTTATTGAGTCTATAATTAAAACTTGATAAATACTCTAAAATATATGAATACGGTGCCCAAAAAAGTGAATGAGGTCCTGGCTATTGTAAATAGTGTTGCAATGAACATTGTGGTACATGACAAGTTTTGAATTATGATTTTCTCAGGATATATGTCCAGGAGTGGGATTGCTGGGTCATATGGTAGTTCTATTTTTAGTTTTTTAAGGAACCTCCATAGTGTTCTCCATAGTGGCTGTATCAATTTACATTCCCACCAACAGTGCAAGAGGGTTCTATTTTCTCCACACCCTCTCCAGCATTTATTGTTTGTAGATTTTTTGATGATGGCTATTCTGACCGGTGTGAGGTCATACCTCATTGTGGTTTTGAATTGCGAGAAAGAGAAAAACAAATACCATATGTTAACACATATATATGGCATCTCAAAAAAGAAAAATGGTTCCAAAGAACCTAGGACAGGAATAAAGACGCAGATGTAGAGAATGGACTTGAGGACACGGAGAGGGGGAAGCTGAGATGAAGTGAGAGAGTGGCATTAACATATATACATTACCACATGTAAAATAGATGGCTAGTGGGAAGCAGGTGCATAGCACAGGGAGATCAGCTTGGTGATTTTTGACCACCTAAAGGGATGGGATAGGGAGGGTGGGAGGGAGACGCGAGAGGGAGGGGATATGAGGATGTATGTATACGTATAGCTGATTCACTTTGTTACACAGCAGCAACTAACACAACAATGTAAAGCAATTATACTCCAATAAAGATGTTAGAAAAAAAGTAAATGAGGTAAAATGTTCCATTAAGTGATTAAATATAAAAAAACATTTAAAATATATCAAAAACATTGAAAATGATACTTTCACTGTTATTCAAAAGATGAACAAAAGCAAGTCACGTGTATAACTGTGGAAAGTGTTTCTAAGCAGTGCTGGAAAAGACAGGACAGAAAATGTTTGGATGTGTTGAAGGAACTGACAGAGGGGCAAAATGGGTGGAAAACAGTAATTAAGAAGTAGAATATACAGGCGGTTAGTAGAAATTGTGGAACATAGACTGCTAGTTGCCCTCAAACATTCTCATTCTCCTCTAGTGACAGAATTCCAAGATTTTCCTTGACACATTATTCTACTCTTAACTCTGTCTTAAAAAAAGATGCTCTAATGGCCATCTTGGGCCATTAGGCTGAGAGCCACATAAAAGAGATGGCAGAAAGGTGAGCTGGAAGAACCATGAAATGTTAATAAATTAATACATCTCTTGTGTCAACCCTGTGCTTCCTACCTTGGGGTTTTTAAGTGAGAAATAAATACCTTCTTGTTTATTAAAGTCATTGTTACTTTAGGATTTTCTGTTTTAAGTGCCAGAACAAATCCTAATTAACACAGGTAGACAGAGGTCTGAAATAAAGAGTTTTATAGGTCAGTTTAAGAAGTTTATAGTTTATTCTAAGTAAAATGGAATGTTACTGAAGGATTTTAATGTGAATGTTTGAGTTGTTCATCTGTAACATCTTGTGCATGTTTGAAAGTTCAGTGTCCTGAGTGAGAGTGTGAATAGTTACTAAAATGGAGAATGTCTAAACTTACATCTTACCCTAAATTATATCATTATTGTTTTTTGATCATAATTTTTAAAACACAGCATGCCTACAAGATCTAATAGCAATAATAATTCTAAATTTTAAAGAAATAAGGTAGACACTTTACTTTTAGTTAGCCATATATCTACTTTGTGGAGCCACAGACTAGATTCTCAGTATTGGCTTCACCATTCATTAACAAGGAGGGTTTGCAAGTTCCTTAAATTTACTGGGTATTGTGCTCATCTTTTCAAGAAAAGTAAAAATATCCAACCATTGTCAAAGGATACTGAGATTAATGGCTTCATTTTTGAAACTGCTTTCTATAGCACAAGGCTCTATATAAATGACCTACTTAAAATGTAAGTGTGGTCATAAAACAAATTAAATATTATCCTTTTAATTTTGTCCTTTCAAATTATCTATTCTGAAAATGAGCACATTCAGAAATTATGCAAAACATTTAGCATGAATAGCTGAGTAAAGAAATGAAATACATTTTCTGTCACTTTAACAAAATTTAGAGACATTTTGACAAATGCCACAAAATTAATAACGATTATTAAGTATTATCAATATTTACTATGTTAGCATATTGTGAAGATATTTTTTACTCTGTGAATATAACTAAAATAGAAATAATACAATGGCTTGAGTTACTGCTTTCAGTTCCATCTTTTCTTTCTAAGATAATTTAAAATATGACTACATTTGAAGTCAGTCTACTTTATGTGAGTACTTTATGATGTAACAAGTTCAGTCTTATGATGACAATGACAATCAACTATGGAAAATGTAAACTAGAGGTATTAGGGAGAAAATGCAGCACAAACCATGGGAGGGTGAAAAAAGCCATCTTTTGTTCCTAGAATGGAAGACATCTTACAAAGTGTGATCTGAGTGATTGCAAATGTTTCTCACCTCCACTAATTAGCAATCAAAACCTAAAATATAATAACTATTTTAGTAACTATTTTATTTTAGTATTTATATTATAATAACTATTTTAGTACTTTTTCCAAAGAAAGCAATAGTTAAAATGAGCATGTTATTAATAAATCAACTTGTTAATCTATGAACACTTGTTAAAATTGTATTTAATTTTTTATATTCTTGACAATTTTCACTTAATTCTTATCCCATTTTTATCCTGTAGTGTGAACATTTTCTTCACTTTTGTAGTCTTGCCATCCCTGTTTGTGTGTGTTTTCCATACTAGTTTAAGGGAACTTCTTTGTCTCACCTTTTCTCTTTTTACTTCACCTATTTACATTTAATAAATTAATAAAGAGCTCTTTCTAAATTCTCACTCACCTTAACAGCCAAACTTAAAATTAAAAAGTTTGAAAATCTTTAATTTGATTACATCAACACCCAAATTTGTTAACTCACTCTAAGTGTGATGTCACTATATTTAAATGACCCTTGCTATGGTGACCAATAACTTCCATATCTCTACATCAAAAAAGAGTTTAAGTGTCCTCATTGCATTTGATCTCTTAGAGTACTTAACATCTGAACCCATTCTCTCTTTTTAATCCTTCTCTTCTGTTAATTTCTCTATTTTTTTCTTACATCTCTGTAAGTTTTCCTAACTCCTCTCAGTTTTATTTTATTTTATTTTTATAAAATTTATTGGAGTATAGTTGATTTACAATGATGTGTTTGTTTCTTGCCGTACAGTAAAGTGAATCAGTTATACATATATATATATCCACTCTTTTTAGACTATTTTCCCATTAGCTCATTACAGAGTATTTAGTAGTGTTCGCTGTGCTATGCAGTAGATCCTTATTAGTTATCGATTTTACATATTGTAGTGTGTATGTGTCAATTCCATCCTCGCAATTTATCCCTCTCCCTCCTTTCACCCCGGTAACCATAAATTTGTTTACTAAATCTGTGACTCTATTTCTGTTTTGTAAATAAGTTCATTTGTATAATTTAAAAAATTCCACATATAAGCAATATCATATGATACTTGTCTTTCTCTTCTGACATACTTCACTTAGTATGATAATCTCTAGTTTCTTCAAATGTTTCTTCAAATGGCATTATTTCATTCATTTTTGTGGCTTAGTAATATTCCATTGTATATAAGTACCACATCTTCTTTATCCATTTATCTGTTAATGGACATTTAGGTTGCTTCCATGTCCAGGCTATTGTAAATAGTGCTGCTACGATCATTGGGGTGCATGTATCTTTTTCTCTGGATATATGTTGAGGAGTGAGGTTGCTGGATCATATGGTATTTCTATTTTTAGTTTTTTAAGAAACCTCCATACTGTTCTCCATAATGGTTGTGTCAATTTACATTTTCACCAGCAGTGAGGAGAGTTCCCTTTTCTCCACACCATCTCCAGCATTTATTATTTGTAGACTTTTTGGTGATGACCATTCTGACTGGTGTGAGGTGATACCTTACTGTAGTTTTGATTTGCATTTCAGTGATAATTAGTGATGTTGAACATCTTTTCATGTGCTTTTTGGCCATCTGTATGTCTTCTTCAGAGAAACGTTTATTTAGATCTTCTGCCCATTTTTCTATTGGGTTGTTTGTTTTTTTGACAGAGCTGCATGAGCTGTTTGTATATTTTGGAGATTAATCCCTTGTTGGTTGCTTCATTTGCAAATGTTTTCTCCCATTCTAGGGGCTGCTTTTTCATTTTGTTTATGGTTTGCTTTGCTGTGTGAAGCTTTAAAGTTTAATTATGTTCCATTTCTTTATTTTCATTTTTATTTTCTTTACTCTAGGAGGTGGGCAAAAAGTGATATGCTGCAATTTATGTTAAAGAGTGTTCTGCCTTTGTTTTCCTCTAAGAGTTTTATAGTATACAGTCTTACATTTAGGTCTATATGCACCCAATATAGGAACATCTCAATATATAAGGCAAATGCTAACAGCCATAAAAGGTGAAATCAACAGTAACACAATAATATTGGGTGACTTTAATACCCAGTTCCCATAAATGGACACATCATCCCAACAGAAAAGCAGTAATGAAATCCAGGTCTTAAATGACACACTAGACCAGACTGACAATGGATATTTATAGAATACTCCATCCAAAAGCAGCAGAATACACTTTCTTCTCAATTGCACATGTAACATTCTCCAGGATAGATAACATCTTGGGCCACAAATCAAGCCTTGGTAAACTTAAGAAAACTGAAGTCATATCAGACATCTTTTCTGACCACAATGCTATGGGATTAGAAATTAATTACAGAAAAATACTGTAAAAAACACAAACACATGGAGGCTAAACAGTATGTTACATAAAATAAATGGATCACTGAAGGAATGAAAGAGGAAATCAAAAAATACCTAGAGACAAATGACAATGAAAACACAATGATCCAAAGCCTTTGGAACACAGCAGAAGCAGTTCTAAGAGGGAAGTTTATAGCAATACAATCTTACCTCAGGAAACAAGAAAAAAACTCAAATAAATGACCTAATCTTACACCTAAAGAAACTAGAGAGAGAGGAATAAAGAAAACCCAAACTTAGTAGAAGGAAAGAAACCATGAAGACCAGAGCAGAAATAAATGAAATAGAAATGAAGAAAACAATAGCAAAGATCAGTAAAACTAAAATCTTGTTCTTTACATAGATAAACAAAATACATCAGCTTTTAGCCAGACTCATCAAGAGAAAAGGGAGAGAGCTCAAATCAATAAAATTAGAAACAAAAGAGAAGTTACAACTGACACCACAGAAATAAAAAAGGTAATTAGAGATTACTACAAACAACTATATGCCAATAAAATGGACAACATAAAAGACATGGACAAATTCTTAGACAGGTACAACCATCTAAGACTGAACCAGGAAGAAGTAGAAAATATGAACTGATAATTCACAAGTGCTGAAATTGAAACAGTGATTTAAAAACTTCCAGCAAACAAAAGTCAGATGGTTTCACAGGGGAATTCTATCAAACATTAAGAGAAGAGTTAACATCTATACTTCTGAAACTGTTCCAATTACTTATACATATATATTCTTTTTCATATTCTTTTCCATTATAGTTTATCACAGGATATTGATTATAGTTTCCTGTGCTATATAGTAAGACAATGTTGTTTATCCATCCTATATATAATACTTTGCATCTACTAATCCCAAATACGCAATCCTTCCCTCCCTGACCCCTCCTCTCCCTTAGTGTGATATACCACATTAACAAACTGAAGAATAAAATCCATATGATCATCTCAATTGATGTGAAAAAAGCTTTTGAGAAAATTCAATACCCATTTATAAAAGCTCCCCAGAAAGTGGGAATAGGGGTAACTTCCCTCCACATAGTAAAGGCCATATACGAGAAACCCACAGCTAACATCATTCTCAATGGTGAAAAGTTAACTTCTCTCAGTTTTAAATTGTATCCTTCTTGCTTCTAAGTTGTGTTTTGTTTTTTACTTCTTAAGCTTATTCTTTTATTGGATTGCAAAACTTTTAGTTTAATATCTCCATCCCAGAACTGCCCCTGAACACCCAATATCATATTCACCTTTCTGTTGAACACTGTGGAGATCTCAGTTAAACTTACATAAATAGAACTCAATTTAAGACTTTTGTCCAAAATCACATTCTTTTCCAGGGCACTCACATCCATCCAATTTCTTAAATCAGAAACATAAGAGACATCCTTGATACCTTTTTCCTCATGGCCTATACCCAATCCAACTCCAAGTTCTGTTGATTTTATCTCCCAAATATCTCTGACATGTGCCCATATCTTTACCTTCGTATGAAAACCTATTTCTTATTCTATATTCAATCCCAAATTATATCGTGCTACATTGTACAAAACGACTTAGTAGAGATTTTGTAATGAAATTAAATAGCAACATTAAGGTACTTCAGTAAAATTAATATGGAGATACTCCCTAAGTGATTATAAATTTTACCCATTATTAATTTCTTGGGGAGACATTAAAATTCAAAAATAATACAAATAAATTAAAGTACCAAATAAAATTATCCTGCTTTCATTTAATAAAAGCTTCTTTATGTCCTTCCCATTTCTTACTGCTTATTCTCAGTGACAGAGTATATTAATGCCTGGGAAGACTAAAAGTGTGTTTAACAGTGGTGCTATCTTTTTATTTTTATTTTTCTTAACATCTTTATTGGAGTATAATTGCTTTACAATGGTGTGTTAGTTTCTGTTTTACAACAAAGTGAATAAGTTATACATATGTTCCCATATCTCTTTCCTTTTACGTCTCCCTCCCTCCCACCCTCCCTATCCCACCCCTCTAGGTGGTCACAAACCACCTAGCTGATCTCCCTGCGCCATGTGGCTGGTTCCTACTAGCTATCCACCCTACGTTTGGTAATGCATATATGTCCATGCCACTCTCTCACTTTGTCCCAGCTTACTCTTCCCCCTCCCCATATCCTCAAGTCCATGCTCTAGTAGGTCTGTGTCTTTATTCCTGTCCTACCACTAGGCTCTTCATGACATTTTTTTTTCTTAAATTCCATATATATGTGTTAGCATTTGGTATTTGTTTTTCTCCTTCTGACTTACTTCACTCTGTATGACAGACCCCAGACCCACCCACCTCACTACAAATAACTCAATTTTGTTCCTTTTTATGGCTGAGTAATATTCCATTGTATATATGTGCCACATCTTCTTTATCCATTCATCTGTTGATGGACACTTAGGTCGCTTCCACCTCCTGGCTATTGTAAACAGAGCTGCAATGAACATTTTGGTACATGACTCTTTGAATTATGGTTTTCTCAGGGTATATGCCCAGTAGTGGGATTGCTGGGTCATACAGTAGTTCTATTTGTAGTTTTTTTAAGGAACCTCCATACTGTTCTCTATAGTGGCTGTATCAATTTACATTCCCACCAAGAGTGCAAGAGGGTTCCCTTTTCTCCACACCCTCTCCAGCATTTATTGTTTCTAGATTTTTTGATGATGGCCGTTCTGACTGGTGTGAGATGATATCTCATTGTAGTTCTGATTTGCATTTCTCTAATGATTAATGATGTTGTGCATTCTTTCATGTGTTTGTTGGCAATCTGTATATCTTCTTTGGAGAAATGTCTGTTTAGGTCTTCTGCCTATTTTTTGATTGGGTTTTTTGTTTTTCTGTTATTGAGCTGCATGAGCTGCTTGTAAATTTTAGAGATTAATCCTTTGTAGGTTGCTTCATTTACAAATATTTTCTCCCATTCTGAGGGTTGTATTTTGGTCTTGTTTATGGCTTCCTTTACTGTGCAAAGGCTTTTAAGTTTCATTAGGTCCCATTTGTTTATTCTTGTTTTTATTTCCATTTCTCTAGAATGTGGGTGAAGAAGGATCTTGCTGTGATTTATGTCATAGAGTGTTCTGCCTATGTTTTCCTCTAAGAGTTTGATAGTGTCTGGCCTTACATTTAGGTCTTTAATCCAATTTGAGTTCATTTTTGTGTATGGTGTTAGGGAGTGTTCTAATTTCATACTTCTACATGTACCTGTCCAGTTTTCCTAGCAAGTGGTTCTATCTTTCATGAGAGCACTGAATCTATGTCTAGAAAGTCTGATATGCTTTACTTTTAAAGATTCAAAACCTTCATGAAACTCACCAGAGGCCCATACCACTAGGCCTATATTTAACAAATTAATTAAAAGGTAATCCCTAGTCCCTAAAGCCTTCCCCTAGTGAAAAGTATAGTTATCAGAAGTCAGTACTTACTGTTACCAAAGAATATAGGAGGAACTCAAAGATTTCTAAAAGAATGAGGTTGGGTGGAGAAATCATTCTTGTTTAGTCTCACCAATTAAGTCAATGCTAATTGTCCAGGTTTTATTACAATTGAACTTAAGTAAAATTGGTTGAAATGACCCCCACAAAGAGGTCAGTATTGTCATGGTTTCCCCAAATTGGGAAAGGGAGTATTTAGAATTATTGTCTCTTGTCTCAGTGAGTGACTATCACTTAAATACAGGTTTTCTCTTCTAACTAGAAAATAAACAATCCTAGCCTGTCACCATATCTCATTTGAAGTGCCCTTCTTTCCCATTCATTGTAACAAAATTTCTTAATTTTAATTTCCCTTTGAAGCCTATATTTTTGACACTCTAGTCATATTTTGAGTATGGACTCTTATCCAGTGTCATACATTTTTTTTTAAATATTTTATTTATTTATTTGGTTGTGCCGGGTCTTAGTTGCAGCAGGCAGGCTCCTTAATTGCAGCATGCGAACTCTTAGTTTTGGCATGCATGTGGGATCTAGTTCCCCGACCAGGGATTGAACCTGGTCCCCCTGCATTGGGAGCTTGGAGTCTTAACCACTGTACCACAAGGGAAGTCCTGTCATACATTTTTTGATTGAATATTTAAAATTTTTATACCACACTAGCTTTTGCTTTGCAATTTTGCTTTTGGCTATGGAATTACTTAAACCTGTGGAAATTGTCTCTAGGAAAAATTTTCCTTGCATCTGAGGTCCCACCTTAGTTTCAAGGAAACTGCAGTTACAGTTACTGTATTTGAAGTCTATTTATCCTCAGTTAGGACCAATTGCTCTACTAAATACTCCTGAAGGCATTATCTTTCCCAGATTTTGAATTTCTAGGCCTGGAATAAAATTTCTATCATTACTTTACATCCGTAGTAAGGTAAGACTCTAGTGTTCTTTCACTTGTATCACTCTTTTTCACTTAGACAGAGTTTAAAGCTGTTAAAGCTGAAACAGCTTAATCAACTTCATTAAGCTAAATTCACTTTCCATCTATAACATATCAGTTAATGTGTTTGCTAGAATTAAGTACCTTTTTTTCTTTTAATTTTTGTTTGCTTTCTGATCCAAACATTTGCCTCCTTAACATAATCTCTTGACTTTATCTTATTGGTTTTCTTATAATAAGAACTAACAAATGGATACATTCAGTGTCTCTAAAATTTTATAAAAAATATTGCATATCTCTATTCTGAGTTGGATGATTCCATGTGGATTATATTTCCCATCAAATAAGCATCTAATCCAATCATTTCCCTATTTAATTGCCTTTTCATGATTTCCCTTTATTTCTTCTTTCTTTTATTTTTAATTAGAGTCTCAATTACATAAATTCTGAGATATATTCTCTCAAGAAACATAGTCCCCCATCTATAATATCTATGTAATCTTCAAACTCTTCAGAAACTTTTTGGAGTATTTTATAGTAGCCTTTCTAATATTTGTATCTCAAATCCATTCAGCATCATGTACATCCTAGAACAGCTGTTTTCATCTTTATAGAGTGGCTCCTCAACTGTTGTTAGAATGTACTCGTTCCACAGCTTTAAAAGGTCACATCTCAAAAGTTCCCAGCATACTGGCCTCCTTGGAGGATTCTTCCAGTCCTTTTTCTATGACTTTTTTCTGTCCTGTCATTTTTCTCTTTCTCATCACTGTGATCTAATAATAATTGAAGTGTCTCCCCCATTTTCTAAGGGCTATTTTAAGAACAATTAGTCTTAGTACATTTCTTTATCTTTTATATCTACTTTATCCTGGCTTTTACGATCATTTCACCTTCATAAATATTTGCTCTCTCTTGTAGGATTTAGCCTTCCCCCTGGGGAAATCCTTCTTTAAATGACTTAACTAAACTAAAGTCTTCCTTTATTTATTTATTTTTTTCATTTACCAATGCTTTTCACTTGATAGTGAGAGTAAACTATGTTTTCAAACCACTGCAGAAAAAAATAGGCTTCTTTTCCATAGATACTGTGATCCAGTCACAAACATTTTATTGGAGATAGATATATCTATCTATCTATATATATATATCTGTATATATAGATATATGTATGTATATATATATAATACATATATAATATGATATTTCTTTGAGTTTTTGTTCTTTTTTTAAAATATGTTTCTCTTTAATGGCATGATCATTTATTAACAGAAGTCTAAACTTTCTCATTTAACTACTACTAAGTATATATAATTCATTTTTCAGTGAACCACAACTTCAAGCTCTGCAATCTTACATCATGTTCAAACATCATGTTTTAATAAAATCTACTTCAAATCCTCCTTGTAATACTAATTCAAGGAATTTATAAACATATACTGCATCCAAGATAATACTTTGTATTCAAACAAAGATGTGTATTTCTTGTTAATATTGTTTACTGATAACCTGTTTTTTTTATGAATACTGTATAATTCATGAGGTGTAGCTGAACTGGAGATTGGGAGACATCTTTGAGGTGGCTACATGACTAGCAAAGTATAAAACCCAAAGGGACCTTAGAACTGATGTTGGTTCATGCCCAATCATACTGCTGTCTGTAACACATGTACTCCAATTGTGGAGTGACTTAAGGATATCCAGAAGCTTCTACACTCAGGACCTTCATTACTCTATCTATCACCATGTATTTTGTGTGTTGTCTGTCCTGTTTCTTATATTGATGATAAGAAAACTTGACAGTAGTGAAGTTTATTGTGTTTTGTAAATTTGATTGTCAATTTGAAAAGAAAATCATTACTGCTGCTTGAGCAGAGTGTGCATTACAATTCAAAATATTAAAAAGGAATTCAGAATCTGAAGAAGCTACTCTTGCACTGCATATCTCATACTTGGCTTTAACAATTTAAAACTAGGCACTTATTATACCTCTGGATCACACAGAGAAGATAGTTGCCTTAAAAATTTAAAAAGTCCTGGTCTGGTTTGCAGTAGTGACTGAAAAATAGAGTAAAAGGAAAAATATATATTGTTACCGAAGTGTTGCTTGGTTCAAGGCAAAACTTTATTAGAGATATATCTAATCCTTGTCACCTCTGTGTGCATTTTAAAGTCAAACTGCAACTGTCTTCTTATTAAAGTCCTCTGCAGGCTCCTATTATTAAAGTCACATATGGTTCACCTGCTTTTGAAAATCTAATGACTAATATTACCTAAACTGGCCTTTCTATGTAGTTTCTCCCACAAATTCTACTTCTTGAACATTTTGTAAAGTTATGTTTGATGCTACAGAAGTTTGCATTCTTGAAGTATCCAAATAATTTATGCAAGTCTTCCTCTTCCCAGTCTAGATCCAACTGAGAAATAATTGCAGAAGACAGAGATGGATATATAAATGTTAGCATTATTGCTGATAGAAGCTACAAGAAATTGACTTAGGTCATAGAATAGAGGGTGTACTAATATTTTGCTCCTAATTAGAATTACCCATATAGTCTTAGGCCACATTAGACTATTACAGGCCTCTTCCATGAGGACTGAGCTTCGCAGAACTGACTACATATAGAGCAGAAATTCTAAGCTTGACATAGATAATAAAAGCCTAAAAATAAAAGAGAAAAAGATTAAGTCAAACATGCTGAGCTCTAGCCCTAAATCACATTACGCATGGAAAATAGATTTCATCACTATGGAAAAGGAAGAGTAGGACACAAGTGCCCCTTCTCAATAATGTCTCCTTGTTCTTTTTGCTACTGGTCTGTAAGTAACAGTGAGGAAAAGGGCAATGTTCGTTTTCCTCACCAATGTGTATCTGAATCTTTCCCAGTACCTGGTATATATTAGCCACTTAAAAGGGTCTTGATAAATGAAGAAATGAATCAAGAACATAAGGTTAACAAGAATATGAGTGGTCTGTTTTTGAGGAAGTAAATAGTAGAAAGAAAAATAAAATTTAGGTAGTTAAGGAAAAAGTAGATTGTTTGGGTATGAAATTAATTTATCAGTACATAAAATCATTAATTTAAGAAGTGTAATTCAAGATGTGAGAGAATAAGTGGAGATACTTTGCAATATTAGTCGTTTGTTATTAAACGTGAGTGCGATTTTTTTAAATTTCAAAGTTTAAATGTTTTCATAGAAAAAAGAAAAACTAGTAAATTTTTAAGGAAGTATTATTGAAATAGATGTTCCTTGGTTGTAGGAAATAATAAAACATAAGGCTCAACCAGAGTCCCAAATTTTAGAAAGAAATAACGTCATTCTCCCTTATTACCCAAGACTAGGACAAAATTTGAGGTCATAAATGTAGGGATAAAAAGGTCTTTAGATCAAGAAAATTATCATTTTTAGTTTGACATTATCATAAATAATTAACTTATTAGAACATATACTATTTTACTCAGCAGATAATATTTTTGATTTTTAATTTGTCAGTTTCTACATCAAGGCCTGAAGATATATGGAAGTATAAAGCCCAGTCCTGACTACAGGGAGCTCTTATTAGCATCTTCATAAAATCTGCACCTAAAATATGTGTCATAGGTATGATCCAATACTATTTTGAAACAACCCTAGGAAGTAAAACTAAATGGAGATTTTAGGTGGGCTTCTGTGTTAAGTGGCAAAACAAATTTCAGTATTAAAAGGTATGTGGAAATGAGGACATTCTCTGAGCCAAGACCAATATCAGAGGAATCACGTATATACAATTTATTTTTCAGTGAACCACAATTTCAAGCTCTGAAATCATACATGATCAGAAGAATCATGTATGTTGGGTTAGACATGTCAAAATTTGTGTATATTATGAAACAATGTTTAAATTAAGGGAGATGATTTACCCAAATAGAATACTAATTGGTTATGGGGAACCATATCTAGGAAAAGTAGTTAATATTGGGTAGGCATGAAGATAGGGCTCCAGCCAAGTGGTCTTGATTTTTAAAATAAAATCAAGTGAATGGTAGTGAAGTATTCAACTATTATTCAGAAACTGGAAAAGTAAAACAACTTTATTCATATAGAATGGATGTACATGAAAGTGACGTCTGTAATTGAGTAAGCATATTAACATTCTAGGCTTGTTACATGAATGCACAAATACTAAGTTTATTGCTACACATGTTAAATAAATGGCAAAAAATAGGTAAATTAGGGCAGTGACAGGTTACCTTTTCATGGTAATGTAAAATTAATGATTAAGACAAATTGTCTTTTTTCTAAAAATATAAGAAAGAAATCAAGCTTGTAAAAATTTTGGAGGTAAAAATAGAAACAAAACTTGTGAATATATCTAAGATACTTCAGTCTAGCTAAGAATAAGTTGGAAGAATGCAATCAAAAACACTTTAACAATGATTTAAATAAATATCCAACTGCCGCCTAGGGTGCAGTAGGCTGAAAACCAAACGTTTCCAGCCTAATGATATATCAAGTCAGATATTTATAAAATAAACATCTTTCTTGGACCCACCAGAGAGCTGAAACTGTAGGACAAGCCAGTAGCTAGAAATGAAGGGACATCAGTCTTCTCCATAAGAGTCAAGCTGTGAGTGCTGGCTTCCACATGGCAACCATGGGAGGAACTCAAGGCAGCTGTACCAGTGGGTGGGGACTCCTCTAAGATTTTTTTTTTTTTTAGACATCTTTACTGGAGTATAATTGATTTACAATGGTGTGTTAGTTTCTGCTTTATAACACAGTGAATCAGTTATACATATACATATGTTCCCATATCTCTTCCCTTTTGCATCTCCCTCTCTCCTACACTCCCTATCCCACCCTTCTAGCTGGTTACAAAGCACAGACCTGATCTCCCTGTGCTATGTGGTTGCTTCCCACTAGGTATCTAGTTTACGTTTGGTAGTGAATATATGTCCATGTGACTCTCTCACTTTGTCCCAGCTTATCCTTCACCGTCCGCATATCCTCAAGTCCATTCTCTAGTAGATCTGTGTCTTTATTCCAGTCTTGCCCCTAGCTTCTTCATGACCCTTTTTTTTTTTTTTTTAGATTCCATATATATATGTTAGCACAGGGTGTTTGTTTTTCTCTTTCTGACTTACTTCACTCTGCATGACAGACTCTAGGTCCATCCACCACACTACAAATAACTCAATTTTGTTTCTTTTTATGAATGAGTAATATTCCATTGTATATATGTGCCACATCTTCTTTATCCATTCATCTGTTGATGGACACTTAGGTTGCCTCCATGTCCTGGCTATTGTCAATAGTGCTGCAATGAACATTTTGTTACAAGACTCTTTTTGAATTATGGTTTTCTCAGGGTATATGCCCCGTAGTGGGATTGCTGGGTCGTATGGTAGTTCAAATTTTAGTTTTTTAAGGAACCTCCATACTGTTCTCCTTAGTGGCTGTATCAATTTACATTCTCAGCTACAGTGCAAGGAGGTTCCCTTTTCTCCACACCCTCTCCAGCATTTATTGTTTGTAGATTTTTTGATGATGGCCATTCTGATGGGTGTGAGATGATATCTCATTGTAGTTTTCATTTGCATTTCTCTAATGATTAGTAATTTTGAGCATCCTTTCATGTGTTTGATGGCAATCTGCATATCTTCTTTCGAAAAATGTCTATTTAGGTCTTCTGCTCATTTTTTAATTGGGTTGTTTGCTTTTTTAATATTGAGCTGCATGAGCTGCTTGTATATTTTGGAGATAAATCCTTTGTCAGTTCCTTCATTTGCAAATATTTTCTTCCATTCTGAGGGTTGTCTTTTCATCTTGGTTACGGTTTCCTTTGCTATGCAAAAGTGTTTAAGTTTCATCAGGTCCCATTTGTTATTTTTGTTTTTATTTCCATTTCTCTAGGAGGTGGGTCAAAAAGGATCTTGCTGTGATTTATGTCATACAGTGTTTGGCCTATATTTTCCTCTAAGAGTGATATAGGGTCTGGCCTTACATTTAGGTCTTTAATCCATTTTGAGTTTATTTTTGCATATGGTGTTAGGGAGTGTTCTAATTTCATACCTTTACATGTACCTGTCCAGTTTTCCCAGCACCATTTATTGAAGAGGCTGTCTTTTCTCCACTGTATATTCTTGCCTCCTCTATCAAAAATGAGGTGACCATATGTGTGTGGGTTTATCTCTGGGCTTTCTATCCTGTTCCATTGATCTATATTTCTGTTTTTGTGTCAGTACCATACTGTCTTGATTACTGTAGCTTTGTAGTATAGTCTGAAGTCAGAGAGCCTGATTCCTCCAGCTCCGTTTTTCTTTCTCAAGATTGCTTTGGCTATTCGGGGTCTTTTGTTTTTCCATACAGATTCTGAAATTTTTTGTTCTAGTTCTGTGAAAAATGCTATTTGTAGTTTGACAGGGATTGCATTGAATCTGTAGATTGCTTTGGATACTATAGTCATTTTCACAATGCTGATTCTTCCAATCCAAGAACATGGTATATGTCTCCATCTATTTGTATCATCTTTAATTTCTTTCATCAGTGTCTAATAATTTTCTGCATACAGGTCTTTTGTCTTCTTGTCTTATTCCTTGATATTTTATTCTTTTTGTTGCAATGGTAAATGGGAGTGTTTTCTTAATTTCACTTTCAGATTTCTCATCATTAGTGTATAGGAATGCAAGAGATATCTGTGCATTAATTTTGTATCCTGCTGCTTTACCAAATTCATTGATTAGCTCTAGTAATTTTCTGGTAGCATCTTTAGGACTCTCTATGTATAGTATCATGTCAGCTGCAAACATTGACAGCTTCACTTCTTTTCCGATAGAGATTCCTTTTATTTCTTTTTCTTCTATGATTGCTGTGGCTAAAACTTCCAAAACTATGTTAAAAAATAGTGGTGAGAGTGTGCAACCTTGTCTTGTTGCTGATCTTAGTGGAAATGGTTTCAGTTTTTCACCACTGAGGATGAAGTTGGCTTTGAGTTTGTCATATATGGCCTTTATTTTGTTGAGGAAAGTTCCCTCTATTCATACTTTCTGCAGGTTTTTTTTATCATAAATCAGTGTTGAATTTTGTTGAAAGCTTTCTCTGCATCTATTGAGATGATCATATGTTTGTTCTCCTTCAATTTGTTAATAAGGTATATCACATTGATTATTTTGCTTATATTGAAGAATCTTTACATTCCTGGGATAAAACCCACTTAATCATGGTGTATGATCCTTTTAATATGCTGTTTGCTATTATTTTGTTGAGGATTTTTGCATCTATGTTCATCAGTGATATGGGCCTGTAGTTTTCTTTCTTTGTGACATCTTTGTCTGTTTTTGTTATCAGAGTGATGATGGCCTCGTAGAATGGGTTTCAGAGTGTTCCGCCCTCTGCTCTATTTTGGAAGAGTTTGAGAAGGAGAGGTGCTAGCTCTTTTCTAAATGTTTGATAGAATTTGCCTGTGAAGCCATCTGGTCCGGACTTTTGTTTGTTGGAAGACTTTTAATCACAGTTTCAATTTTAGGGCTTGGAATTGGTCTGTTCATATTTTCTATTTCTTCCTGGTTCAGTCTCAGAATGTTCTGCATTTCTATGATTTGTCCATTTCTTCGAGGTTATCCATTTTATTGGCATAGAGTTTCTTGTAATCTCTCATGATCCTTTGTATTTCTGCAGTGTCAGTTGTTACTTCTCCTTTTTCATTTCTAATTCTATTAATTTAAGTCTTGTCCCTTTTTTCTTGATGAGTCTGGTTAATGGTTTATCAATTTTGTTTATCTTCTCCCAGAACCAGCTTTTAGTTTTATTGATTTTTGCTATCATTTCCTTCATTTATTTTTCATTTATTTCTGATCTGATCTTTATGATTTCTTTCCTTCTGCTAACATTGGGATTTTTTTTTGTTTTTCTTTCTCTAATTGCTTTAGGTGTAAGGTTAGGTTGTTTAATTGAGATGTTTCTTGTTTTGTAAGGTAGGATTGTATTGCTATAAACTTCCCTCTTAGAACTGCTTTTGCTGCATCTCATAGGTTTTGGGTCATCGTGTTTTCATTGTCATTTGTTTCTAGGTATTTTTTGATTTCCTCTTTGATTTCTTCAGTGATCTCTTGGTTATTAAGTAGTGTATTGTTTAGCCTCCATGTGTTTGTATTTTTTACAGATTTTTTTCCTGTAATTGATATCTAGTCTCATAGCATTGTGCTCGGAAAAGATACTTGATATGATTTAAATTTTCTTAAATTTACCAAGGCTTGATTTTTGACCCAAGATACGATCTATCCTGAAGAATGTTCCATGAGCACTTGAGAAGAATGTGTAATCTGTTGTTTTTGGATGGAACGTAGTATAAATATCAATTAAGTCCATCTTGTTTAATGTATCATTTAAAGCTTGTGTTTCCTTATTTATTTTCATTGTGGATGATTTGTCCATTGGTGAAAGTGGGGTGTTAAAGTATCCTACTATGATTGTGTTACTGTCAATTTCCCCTTTTATGGCTCTTAGTATTTGCCTTATGTGTTGAGGTGCTCTTATTTTGGGTGCATAAATGTTTAGAATTGCTTTATCGTCTTCTTGGATCAATCCCTTGATCATTATGTAGTGTCTTTCTTTGTCTCTTGTAATAGTCTTTATTTTAAAGTCTATTTTGTCTGATATGAGAATTGCTACTCCAGCTTTCTTTTGATTTCCATTTGCATGGAATATCTTTTCCATCCCTTCACTTTCAATCTTTATGTGTCCCTAGGTCTGAAGTCGGTCTCTTGTAGACAGCATATACACGAGTCTTGTTTTCATATCCATTCAGCCATTCTATGTCTTTTGGTTGGAGCATTTAATCCATTTACATTTAAGATAATTATCAATATGTATGTTCCTATTACCATTTTCTTAATTATTTTGGGTTTATTATTGTAGGTCTTTTCCTTCTCTTGTGTTTCCTGCCTAGAGAAGTTCCTTTACCATTTGTTGTAGAGCTGGTTTTGTAGTGCTGAATTCTCTTAGCTTTTGTTTGTCTGTAAATGTTCTAATTTCTCCCTCCATTCTGAATGAGATCCTTGCTGGGTAGAGTAATCTTTGTTGTAGGTTTTTCTCCTTCATCACTTTAAATATGTCCTGCCACTCCCTTCTGGCTTGCAGAGTTTCTGCTGAGAGATCAGCTTTTAACCTTATGGGGATTCCCTGTGTGTTATTTGTTGTTTTTCCCTTACTGCCTTAATATTTTTTCTTTGTATTTAATTTTTGATAGGCTGATTAATATGTGTCTTGGCATGTTTTTCCTTGGATTTATCCTGTATGGGACTCTCTGTGCTTCCTGGTCTTGATTAATTATTTCCTTTCCCATATTAGGGAAGTTTTTAACTATAATCTCTTCAAATATTTTCACAGTCCCTTTCTTTCTCTCTTCTTCTTCTGGGGCCCTTATAATTTGAATTTTGGTGCATTTAATGTTGTCCCAGAGGTCTCCAAAACTGTCCTCAATTCTTTTCATTCTTTTTCTTTTTTCTGCTCTGCAGTAGTTATTTCCACTATTTTATCTTCCAGGTCACTTATCCATTCTTCTGTCTCAGTTATTCTGCTATTTATCCCTTCTAGAGTATTTTTAATTTCATTTATTGTGTTGTTCATCACTGTTTGTTTGCTCTTTAGTTCTTCTAGGTCCTTCTTAAACGTTCTTATATTTTCTCTCTTCTATTCCCAAGATTTTGGATCATCTTCACTATCATTATTCTGAATTCTTTTTCAGGTAGACTGCCTATTTCCTCTTCATTTGTTAGGTCTGGTGGGGTTTTGCCTTGTTCCTTCATATGCTGTGTTTTTTTCTGTCTTTTTATTTTGCTTAACTTCCTGTGTTTGGGTTCTCCTTTTCTCAGGCTGCAGGTTTATAGTTCTCATTGTTTTTGGTGTCTGTCCCCAGTGGCCAAGGTTGGTTCAGTGGGGTTGTGTAGGCTTCCTTGTGGAGGGGACTAGTGTCTGTTTTCTGGTGGATGAGGCTGGATCTTGTCTTTCTGGTGGGCAGGTCCATGTCTGGTGGTGTGTTTTGGGGTGTCTGTGGCCTTACTATGATTTTAGGCAACCTCTCTGCTAATGGATGGGGCTGTCTTCCTGTCTTGCTAGTTGTTTGGCATAGGGTGTTCAGCACTGTAGCTTCCTGGTCGTTGAGTGAAGCTGGGTCATGTCATCGAGATGGAGATCTCTGGGAGATTTTTGCCATTTGATATTACGCGGAGCTGGGAGGTCTCTTGTGGAGCATTGTCCTGAATTTCGCTCTCCCACCTCAGAGGTACAGCCCTGATGCCTGGCTGGAGCACCAAAAGCCTTTCATCCACACATATGCCACTTTTTTTTTATGGGGGTTGGGGTCAGGGGGTTCGAAGTAATCCAGGAACACCCCATCAGTAATAAAACATTGGGCAATACTTTTAAGTGTATGTTGTAATGAAAGGTTACCTTTGGATCATCATATTTCCTTTTAACAAGTACCTGTATGAGGAGGAGCTCCTTACTGAGATGCAAATCCATAAGCCAGGTGTGAACTCAGTAGTCTACTTCCCAGTTTACCGTTACACCTCCTTGCAGCCATCTCTGTCTCTCTTTCTCGGTCTCTCTTTCTCTGGCCCAGCCAGTCTCTCAGGGAAGGAGGAGAAAGCTTGTTAATAAATGGGCTGAATGTGCTATGGGAAAGGAACCTCTTCCAGGGCCCGAGAGTGGGCTCTTGTCTAACACTCGGAAATGAATTGTCTGAGGAGACACACATACTGACAAAGCAAAAGACTTTATTGAAAGGGACGATCAAGTGGGGAGCAGCAGGGTAAGGAACCCAGGAGAACCACTCTTCCACATGGTCTGCTCGCAGTCTCAGATTTTATAGTAGTGGGGTTAGTTTCTGTGTTGTCTCTGGCCAACCTTCTTGTTTGCAGTCATATTTGGTCTGACTCAGGGTCCTTCCAGGTGGTGTACACGCCTCTCAGCCAAGATGGATTCCAGAATGAGGGTTTCTGAGATGTTGGCTGGTCATATGGTCTGGGGTCTCCTCCCTCTTTTTGGCTCCTCCCGGATTCTTCTGGTTTGCAGTAGCTTGTTGGCAGCAGCTTGTCAGGTCAGTGTTCTTATTGGGCAGGACCTCCTGTTGTGAGGTAACTAAAGCAAGCAGTTATTATTGTGCCTGGCTAGGGTGAATGGTATCAGTCAATGTTTCCCTAACAAAGGGAGAGTGTAGAACCTCGGGGAGCCACTGACTCAAGGGGGATTCTTCTATTGGCTCTCCTGGAGTGTTCATGAGAATGAATGAGGGCAGAGAGGGAGACAGGAGAAGTGCAAGACTGGAGAGGGAGTGCAGCCTCCACTTTAGGAAAAACATGAAATCCTGCCTGGATCCTTTTGACTTAAGAAACAAAAGCCTAAAGTAAATATAAAGGAAGAAGAAAAAGCTCTTAAAAAGGATCAGGGTGATAAATCAGTGTTTTATTGATTCAATTCATATTTGGCTCTGTAATTTTACTTAGCTCTTAAATACCAAAATACATTAGAAAAGTTACTGCTTTTTAGATTATTTTTCTGTAACTGTGGTACATAACAATCATATGCTAAGAATTCTATTTCAACGACAAATAATGTGTGCTAAATTTTCAAATGGAATGGTTGAAATGTTTCTTTAGAAATAAGTAATAATTTTAAAAGGGGATATTTTAAAAACTAAGATAATTTTTTTAAAGAAGTATCAGAGTCCTTATTTCTCAGATTTGCTCCAAGGAAAATTGACATTGCCTAAGCACTGTAGATAGAACAATCGCTGCTGAGACTGCTGCCACCCATAACCCTAAACACCACCCTTACCACCATTCCTGTGAATCTTATCTGCCAGTTTATTTCCATAATAACACTTGTCACACACAATGTGTAACTTCTTCCATATATACCATACCCATGAATTCAGCACAGTGTCTGGTAAATAAACTTACTTAAAACACAATTGACATTAAACTTCCAAGTTATGTTCTCTCTCATATATTAAGCCAGAGAATGATATAAACATTCTGTAAATTCATTATAGGTCTAGTCTTCTTTTTCTTTTTGCTCAACTCTCCTAGGGTGTCACTCTCATTCCTGTGATGTAAGGTAGCTCCAGTGCATGTCTGCATTCCATCCAGTAGAGGTGGTAAGAGATGATTATTGATTGGCTGGCATTTCTTGCTCAGAAACCATTATTCAAAGAGGTGGCTGAAGTTTATATATTCTCAGAGGAGAGAAGTGATGTGGGAAATATGTTCAGGGATAGAGAAGCAAGTATTTGAAAGATAGAAGATGAGTATTTATGATGAGAGTCTACTTTGAGCTGATTCTTCCCTTTATTCTTTGAGCTGAAGAAATGGATGGCCTGTGACAGGAAGATTCTTAGAAGAGTTTCCACTTTCCCAGAAGTCCCAGTCAGACATTGAATACAGAATCTTTCCCATAAATATATATACCAAAGCTGTCAATAGCCATAAGATGGTACCAAACTGCAGCCTGGACTTAACAGATTTGAAAGTGTGCAGATGAAACCCAGAACACCTAGCTGGCTAACAGTACACGTTCACCTCCAACATTTAATTAACCCTGCAATGATGTGATTCTAAAATATATACAAGTTAATATTTTGCACTCCATTATGGCAGGATTTTACTACTACAAATTATAACTAGTTTTGCTATTGAGCCCATATGTACTGGTACAGCTATACACATTATTCAAAGAATGAAATTTGTTTACACCAGTTGATAAATAACAATTAGTCTTATCTCTGTTCCCTCTCTTGGGTCATATTTGGGTCAAATCTGGATTTCTTCAAATAAAGAAATTAAAATAGTAACACCAAGATCAGTAAAATCCTCCAAGATCTTGATTCAGTACTACAGACTGATTATATTCTAGCTGGTCTGTACCTATGTCTCCCAAGCATTAAATATTTTGAAAATTACTTCTAATTATAACCAACTCAAGTTAAACTCTCTAAATGTTATTTTCTTCTATTTTTAAATGTGTACGTTTTCTATTTTGAAGTAATTTCCACTAGTTCTCTCATTATCTTCATTAATCTTAGTATCTCGAACACTACCTTTATGAATAAATGTATTTGTCTTCCTGAAATTAAAAATAAGTTGCATGCAAAAAGTAACGTAACTTAGATTAATACTTATTTGAAAAAGGTGATTTTATTTCAAAATATGCATATTTTAAAATAGCATTTTCAGTATAAAATACATGTTAACAAACAAGCAAACAAAATGCCAAATAAAACAAATTATATCCTACTCACCAGCAGTTTTTCATAAAGGATTAAAATACCAAAGCAATATTTTTAAATGCCATATAAGTGTTAAGGAATTCATTTTTTTCTGCTCAAAAAGCATTTGTTGAACCACTAAAGTGTTTTAGGTGTTGTGGAAAGTGGATATTTGAAGCACCTTTCCTTCTTTAATAAGCTTTCTACCAGAAAATGTGAAAGCATAGAGCCAAATGAAACTCATTTAAAATATGAAATGAATCATAAGAGAATTTTCTAAAATTGCACTTAAAGTTGAAGGGTAGGAGATACCATTTTTAAATTTCAAATTCTGGAGGTCAGAAGTCAGAAATGGAACTTACTATGCTAAAATCAGTGTCAGTAGGGTTCTGTTCCTCCTGGATTCTCTAGAAGACAATGCCTCTAGAAACCACCCACCTTCCTTGGTTCATGGCCCCATTCCTCCATCTTCAAAGCCAGCAATTTGGGGCCAACTCTTCTTATTCTACCATCTCTCTGGTTCTCAATCTTCTGCTTCCTTCTTCCACTGTGTGCTTACATCTCCTAAACCACCCTACCATAATCCAGGATAATCTTTCTATCTCATGGTCAGCTGATTAGCAACCTTAATTGCATCTGTAAATTTTAATTCCTCTTTGTCATGTAACTAACATATTGACAGGATTCAGGAATCTGGACAGGAACATCTTTGTGTGGAGGGCTTTATTCTGCCTACTACAGCTTGTTAGAGTGACTACATGTGAGAACCATAAACAGAGGTCAAGAAATGGTTCATTACCAGCATATGCAAAGTTTCCTATATGTCAGTTGTAAATCATTTCTACCTCCTTCTCATATGAAAACAGTACCTTGAATTTTAAAAGTATAGATTAGTTTATCACTTTGGGAAGCTTAAAAATAGTACCATATGAGGCATATTATTTTGTGTCTGGCTTTTATTCATTCAACATTTTGCATGTGATATTAATCCACGTTCTTACTGACATATGTTTACTTTACTGCTATGTAGCATCTCATTGTATGAACAAAGCACAACTTATTTATTCATTCAAATGTTGATGAGTATTTGGATTGCTTCCAGTTTGGGGTCCTTTCAAATGGTACAGCAGAGAAAATTTCGTACATGTATTTTATTGTCTTTGTGCAAGTATACAAAGTATAAACCAGGAGTAAAAATTTGGGGACAATGGGTAGGGATATGTATAAATTTGCCAGACAATGTCAAGATAGCTTCCCCAGTGGCTATAGCTGATTACACTCTCAACTGATGTGTAGGAAAATTGGTTTGCTAAGACAGTTTATCACAACTGGATGCTGAATTTTATTGCATTTTTCCTGAATCTATTGTATTAATTTTTTCTCCTTTATTCTGATAATATGTCAAATTACTCCAATACATTTTCAAATATCAAAATAATGCTATATTCCTGAAGAAAAAAATTGTTGGCTCATGACATATTATCTATCTATCTATCTAACATCTGTCTATTGTTAGTATCTAATTAATATATTGATTAGGATTTTTGCAATCTGGATCAAAATTGAAGTTGACTTCTTTTTTTTTTAATTTCATATCATGTCTTTATAAGGTTTTTACAACAAAGTTAAGCTAACATTGTGGAATAATGTGGAAATTGATCACTTTATTGTGGTTTTTGGAAATGTTTGCATTTTTTCTTTCTAAAATATTAGTAGAATTTACTGTGGAAGTCATCTTAGTGTAGAGGTTATGGAAATATATTTGTGTGTGTGTATTTTGTGTGTGTAGTATGTGTGACAATTTTTAATTATGACTTAATTACTGTTCCAATATTCAATTTCTGGATTAAAAATACCTCAAAATTTAGTGGCTCTAAATGATAATTTTATTTTGTGGATCAAGAATTTGGGAAAAGAACAGCTGAACAGTTCTTGACTGGCTTCATTTATGGAATAATATACAAATATTGGCTGAAGGTGTAACTGGGATAACATCTAATATGGTTCACTTACATAGCTATGAGTTGATGCTGGTTATCTGCTGGGAGTTCATCTGAGGTTTCCAAGTGCCTGCACGTGGCATCTCCAGACAGCAGTCTCAGAATAGTTGAACTTCTTACATGCTGATTGGCTTCCCCCAGAGCAAGTGCCCCATGAAAATCAAGCAGAGGCTTCATAGCCATGAATTTTGTCTTGATCTACCAGTTATTGAGGGAGATGTGTTAAAATGTCTCAGTATAATTATATCTTTGTGTATTTCTCTTTGTAGTTTATCAAATTTAGAAAACTTTAGTCATTACATCTTTATTTCTTTTTTCTGTCTCTACTTTTTCACTTCTCATTTTGAGACTCAAATTCATGAAAGTCAGACCACTTGATATTGTCTCACAGGCAATGAAACTCAGTTCATTTTATGGCAGTCTTTTTCTCTATTTTAGTTTATAGTTTCTAATATTATGTCTTCAAGGTCACTGATATTTTGTTTTGCAATATCTAATCTGTGATTAATGTCAGACAATGGATTTCTTAGTATAGACAATATATGCTAATTTCTGGAAGTTTCACTTAGTTTTGTTTTGTGTCTCATTTATTTCCTTATTCTAGTCATGCTTTTCTTTAAATCTGTGATCATATTTGTTTTTATTGAAATTTTATCGTTTCTGGATTTCCTCTGGTTACTGATTTTTCTCCTGGTTGTGGGTCACATTTTCTTAATTTTTTATAGGCTTAGTGATTTTTTTTATCAGAAGCTTCACATCATGTATTATACATTTTTGAATGCTGTATTTTCTGTTTTGCTTTAATGAGTGTTGGACTTTTTTCTGGCAGTGAGTTAATTTATTTGCAGATCACCTTAATCCTTTTCTGGCTTGTTTTTAACTTTTTGGAGGAGCAGAGTATCCTTTATCTCAGGGTAAAGGCACAATCCTTGCAGTGGTTCTATTGAATATCTTTGGTGTTTGTGAGGATTTTCCACATTTACTGGTAAGAACTTGAATGCCTCCAAGTTCTGGGTGGAAATTGTTCAACATACAATTTCCTCCTGATCATTCTTTCACAGCCACCTGGAATTTCCCCTTATGAATTCCTCAATATTTAGCAACAAACTCAAAGGTCTTCTTTTTAGATTTCTGGATCTCTTTATCTATTTCCCCTCTTTTCATCCCTCTATCCCATAGATTCTGAGTACCACAGCCTCCTTGAGTCTGATTTCTGTACTCACAATACAGCAAAAAGACCATGCCTTACTAATATGTCATTGAGAATTAGACATTAATCTCTGATAAAGAAGAAATGATTCAGTGCAGCCCAACCACCATTTGGACCAAATAATCATAAATAGAAACAGAACTATGATACTAAATTTTACATTGGCCATTGGTCAGTCAGTTACATTATTTTCATTCACAAAATAATTCACTGTTAAGATTTTTATTGTCAACCTTAAACTTTCAATACAAATTTACAAAGCAAATAGTATTTTTTAAACTGAATAAATTTATGCAAGAAATTATTTTGGGTAGACAGGTTTGTATTACTATATAAATATTATTAGTTTTATAAGTTTATCTAAGTAATAAATATAAACAATTCTTTCAACTATTAGTGAGACAAATATTAGATTTAAATAAAAAAGATATTCCATTATTATTAATATTATAACTACTTTTATTGATTTCTCTTTCATTGAAGTCTTACTAGGTACTTTGTCTTCTAAACTTCATTAAGCCAAGCTAAAAAAGTTAAAATGATCAGGGCTAATCTTTTATAATCTGTTACTACATGTCAAATGCATTTTCTGAGCAAAGGATAAAAGTTTTTCAGTATCCTGTTATTAAGAAGAGAAACTGGGTACTCCCATGGTTAAGAATATTTTATGCAGTAGTTTAAGATCACAGGCTCTGAAGACAGCTTAAATGGGTTTAAATTCTGGCTTGACTAGTTACTAAAAATGAAATTCACAAAGTTATTTAACTCATTAATGCCTCAATTCCTTCATCTGAAATGGGGATAAGAGATCTCTAACACTGAGTGTTGTGAAGATAAAAATTAGATAATACAGGTAAAGTTTTTAGCACAGTGACTGGAATACAAGTTAATACTGAAAATAGTTACATAGTTCTGCAGATATGTGTGTTACAGAGTAAAGATGATGTAGAAGCTGAAGATCCCGGGTCCAAGAACATATGGAGTGTCTAAACATTCAGTGAGTTTAAGCAATAGATTAGCCAGATTTTATATTCACATGAGACCATCTGAGTTTGGAACTGGACTCTTAAATAGAGAAGAAAATTTTTATAATACTGTCTTATGTGCATGAAAATGAATATTTGGTATCAAATCTACCTCTTAAATAGAGTGGAAAACAGTGTCCTACTAGTGATGTAATGTTTTCTTGACACTGGCTCCACCAAATTTGCCAGAATTTAAGTTTCCTGTAATGTGGTCCCCAAGCTCTCAGTGCTAATCTCAGTACTTACCTCATACTCTGTTGTACCTGTCTGACTATTGCTATACCCCACAAATTCTGAGTTCCTTGAAGGCAGGTTTATTTTATTCCTTGCTGTGTACTTATATTTTATTCAAAATACCAAAACAGTAAATATTTTTAAATGTCTATTGAATAAATAAATGAAGAGAAATAGAAGCATATTTTAAAAGCTCAGACTTTTTTTTTTAATGGGGGGGTGAAGTGTGTGGTAGGTTTTCAAAAATATCATTATCTAAGAATAACTTAAAAGATTGTTAATGATCTTCCTACTGGTAAAGTTATCCATAGTAATTTTTGCAATCCTGTACCTTCCTCCTCTTCTTTGTTTCCGATACTTAATTTCTGTGTAATAGATTATTTTTAAAATAGTAATTTTGAGAAAAATAATAGAAATGTTGATAGGAGTTAATATTTTAAGAAAAAAATGAAAGAAAAAAGTGGTAGCAGGACTCACAGACTGATAATTATGAGGTAATGTATCAACCATTTCTTCTCTTTGCATCTCTACCTCTTCAACATTGAGTTCAAAATCTCCCACAAATGCTTGTCTCTTGAAGCATCTGTGTAGCCGATGTTTGTTTTATAAGGGCAATCAATGATATTATAAAAATATAAGTATACATATAGCTGCTTCACTTTGTTATACAGCAGAAACTAACACAACAGTGTAAGGCAATTATACTCCAATAAAGATGTTAAAAAAAAGAGAATAATGAAGTGGAAAAGCAAAAAGAATCTAAGCTTTAATGACGTTGGCCTATAAATGCCTCTTAGTAGAGACAATAATAGATATTGGCAAATTTGTATGTCTTCTAACATTTTAGATTAGACCAAGAAGTTAATTTAATATTTTTGAATTGAGAACAATTTTAAGTTTATTCAAATGATTACTCTTATATTACCTGTCAGTATACAAACACACAAACACCCACACCCTTGCCTGAGCACATAGCGATTGTAGCTAATTCTCAAATGTACAAGTATGACTTGGGGTGCATAAGAAAGAAGATATGGTAAAGCAACAACTGGGAAGTTACCTAGGAATCATTTTCAGAGTTTTCTAATTGAAAGAGAGCTATTTACATATTTATTGAGGACTTTAAATGTGCCAAAATACTGCATTATATGCAATATCAATTTTGTTACATTCCTGATTTCCCAAAGTCAGTAATTTGGCTTCTGAGGAAGATAGTTTAGTTAAAAAGTACTGGGCTATGTGTCAAAAGTGCCAGGTTCAAGTACAGTATTTTTCAATTTCTCACTCTCTGACCTCAAGCATATTATTCATTTTCTATACATATTTTCATAGACTCAAAAAACTTTAAGGCACTTAATTAAAAGAAAAAAAAGTAGTCTGCATGGAGAAAGTATAAATGATAAGATAGAAAATTAACATCAGATCCAGATAGCCAAAGTAGTCTATTTTGATTGATTTGAAATCAGTTATTGTCCTAGCCCCACATTATTTAAGCTTACACCAGAATCATACTATATAATTCTTGTAATTTACTGTGTGTGTGTATGTGCACTTGGGTATGCTCTAACTGTTTAGTGTATAATACATTGTTCTCATTCCATACTGAGTTCAGTAATTTTTTTTTTATTGCTTTATTTCCTTTAGGAAGATTAAGCAAATTTACTTAAATCAGATTATAAAAATAACAACTGAAGTCGTTGGTTTTAAAATAATGTATAATTCTGATGCCTACAAATATAATATTAAATAAGCAACAAGTTGCATTCTAGAATCATAGAGAACTTGGGGTCTGTCTTGCTTTGAAAGTTGTTTGTTTTATGATATAAAATGTTAGTTAAACTTTTTAAGTTTTCCTTTCCTCAACAGAAATGAGAGTAACAAAAGTTAGCTCTCTGTACTTAATAGGTATCAGGCATGATGTAAGTATTTTAAACATATTTTAAAATTTAGTCCTCATGGCAATCCTATAAATCAGAATGTATTATTTATCTCTTCATTATATGGCTGGGAAAAATTAGAAAATGTGATTGAAAGGGACCAAACTTAAAAAATATATATATTAGATGATAGAGGTGGGATTTTGAAATTCTATCAGTCAGATTCCAGAGACACTCCATTATTCTGCCTCCCTGGCAACATCTAATGAAATGAAGTAAAGACACTCACCTGCAGAAGAAGGCATCTGGTGCTGATAGCCTACCATCTATTACAATATCTAAAAGCAAAAAAACAGATTAAAAAATCAGTCCCATTCCTGCCACTGTTGCTGTGGCTGTTACTATGACTATGGCTGCTAGCTATTATGATCGTTTTTACTGTCAAGATGTCTAAGAATCACAACATCTTCTTCCATTTGCCCACCCTTTCTTTCTCTTGGAATAAAAATACATTGAAAAGGAGCTTTAAAGCTAAAAATAACAAAGGCTAGTACAATATAATGTTTTACTAAATATACCAGTGACGGAGAGAAATTTCTCCTAAACTGCACTTCCCTGAAAATCATCCCTTGATCTCAAACCTATATTATTTGCTCATAGAACACCACACTGTTGCAAAAGATTTGAGCATTGTAAATCAACCATACTCCAATAAAAATTAAAAAAAAGATTTGAGTCCATACCTTCTCATTTTGATTCATTTTATAAAAGTATAATTGCCAAGTTGCATACTGATTCTTGATTAGAGTTAACTTTATCTATACAAACTAAAATATGATATACACTTATTTCTCACTATTTTCAGAGAATATATCACATTACATTTGTAAGCATGCATGATCCACTCATATAGATAATTCTGTCCTAATATCCTCTCTCACCTAGAAAAAATTCTGCTATGGTATTGGTCTGGTACAAGCATTTTGTAGAAAAAATCTCCACTGGTCTATCTATAGTTAAAAATGTAAAACACTTGCTATACCTTAGAAACTTTTCAGACTGTCATAATAAATATCCCCAAATTGTATTACAGTGCTGTGTTCTAACTGGCAAGCATAGCCTCCTGTGGTGAATTATATTCTTAAAGTGAGAATCTTCAACATTTCTTGAACTCCTGCTAATCTTACCTTGTTTGTTAAATTCTAAAAATAATTCAAATTCACATTTACACAGTCAGGGTTCAAATGGAGATTTTAAACCTTAGGGCATGTTCACAACTTAAGATGAATTTCTAATTACTTTATATCCACACAATGCTATACTTTGTTAATTTAATTTGTGCTTCATAGAGTAAGGCTTTTTGAGCAGAAGAAAATATTATTTTTATTATGAAGACCAATTTTCTTCTCTGTATCTCAGTTCTCTGTCATCCACTCCAGGTAGTGAGTAGAAAACCTCTAATAGCTGTATCTCTTCATCAATGTTCTAGTGTATTTGTGTTTGTGTGTCTGTGTTATGTTTAATGAAATAATGGGTTATTCTTGCGCCTTCCTCAGTCCACCTCCCCCCAAAATGCGGCCATAGACAGCAATTACTAACCAGTAATTTCTCCCTTCTGGGGAATTCCATGGCAGTCCAGTGGTTAGGAGTCTGTGCTTTCACTGCTTGAGGGCCCAAGTTCAGTCCCTGGGAGGGGAGCTAAGTTCTCTCAAGCTGCATGGTGCGACCAAAAAAAGCTAATTGCTCTCATCCAGTCAGCATGACCAAGTAGATAAAAATAGAATATGTAGGCCATGACGCCAAGCTTATTCCCACCCTCTATTACCTTATTCTTTCCAAACTCTAGGCCATTTCCCACAGGAAAAAAATCCTGAATAAAGAAAAATTCTATTCAATATTCTTCAGTTCAGAGTTTAATCTCAGCTTTGTTATTTCATAAACAATTTCATCTACAAACATTGCTTGAGTGCCCACTAAAATTCAAGTGCTATGTATATATCACAGAAGATATAAGAAACAGTAAAAGATACAATATTCTCTCAGAGTTTATGGCTTAGGTACAGCTATAGATGATTTTTCCAGTCAGTTAAATTTGAGACATCCACTCAACTATAGGTTTTCTTTGAGAATTAAATGGAGCATGGTATTCAAAATATGAGCTATCCTGATAAGAGATTATTAAACAATATATACTTTCTTCTGCCCTTGCTACTTTTCTCATCATGACTCTATGCTATGATTAAAAGTTAATTGCACTACTTCAACATTTCCAAGCTCTAGGCTCTTGAGGTGCCCTAGAATGACTCAATTAAAGACTTCCATCCTTAAATATTTCCTTTGATAACTAGTTTAATGCCCCATATAATTCTGGTGCCAGGATCCTTCTCTTCAAAATGTCTAAAGACTGTCAGTAGTAATTTCCATGGCACAGTACATTAGCCTCTGCTACACAACGACTCTTCTGCCTGATACTGGTACTTGTATTCCAGCTACCTATAGGTCACTCCTACACATCACCTTGAAAATCCTTCTTTGTTGCTCACTATCATTCTTGATTACAATTAGGTTTCACCTGCTTGCACTGCCTTCTTCCACTATTAGGACCTGTGTGCTGTTCAGCAACAACTGTGCCTCCACATCCTTCCCTTCCTTACTTGTTTTTATCCACTGTAAACAATTTACCACAGTCACTGAATCTCAGTAATGATATTCTCAGCTTTAAAATAATACACGATAAAATTGGCTACCTATATAGTTAGGGATGTTCATTATTATGGATAATCTTGTGTAGCATACTTTATGTTTACAGAGAAACAATTTTGCTCCAACTGTATATGTTTCATTTTGTTTGGTAAAATTCCCCTTCATTTTATTGTGGTATAATTGGCATGCAATGTTTCCAAGTGCCCATTAATGAAGTTTCACTCAAACACAAGGTTAATTTTGATCATTTTCTAAAAGAAAGGTGATTCTTAACTCATACTAAAGTGCCTATATCTCTTGTAATTATATTTCATTAGAAACAGTTATCTGCTTTTCTCTAGAGTAAGACACAACTTTTCAAAATATAGGAAAATAATAATAAGCATCACCTGGTATCTAAACAAGAGTATTAATCAGTGGAAAGTTTTGTTAAAATCACCCACATTACCACCACCCAATCATTTATTTTTATTATTTTTTCTTACTTCTTGGTAATATTCTTATTCTGGAAGATGAATATATTATGTTAAATGTTTCCTTTCCTTCATACATGGAAAATTTCTATAAAGTATACATATGACAAAGGAGAGTAATGGAAAGAATCAAATGAACTATAAATATCATTGTACTAGACTGATCATAAATATGGAAGCATTGCAATGGATTTCTGGGGAAATCTTCCTTTTTGAATATGAATAGTGATATGTAATATTCTTGCTTCTGTAAAGAATAGAAACTAAATAAATTGCTAATAATGCCTAAATATCAAAAAACAGCTTCATCTCCAGAAATGAGAAATTTAGTGTTTACTTTTTGAAATGTATGGTTTGACTTTGACCCCTTGGAGCACCTGCAAACAGAGTTCACTGATGCTATGTTAAGATTTCACTTTGGAAATGGAGAAACTGCAAATTTAAAATAATATCAGGGCTTCCCTGGTGGCGCAGTGGTTGAGAGTCCGCCTGCCGATGCAGGGGACACGGGTTCGTGCCCCGGGTCCGGGAAGATCCCACATGCCGCGGAGCGTCTGGGCCCGTGAGCCATGGCCGCTGAGCCTGCGCGTCCAGAGCCTGTGCTCAGCAGTGGGAGAGGCCGCAACAGTGAGAGGCCCGCGTACCGCAAAAAAACAAAAAGAAATCAAAGAAATCTCCACTCAGCAGAAACTTCCAAACTTATAATACTTAATTTCTACATTTCTACATAATATAGACACATGCAATAGATGAAGGTAGTTGAAAAACTGGTATAAAAACTTCTATGTCTTCATTCACTTTTGCAGACTCTGAGAGAACACACAAAATGGAGGTGTGTACCAAAACATATGTTAAGTTTTAAATTAGTAAATTTTTTACAGAAAAAACAGTACGTAAGAATGAAATTAAAACCATTCTGTTTCAGTTTTCATATACAAGGACAACCTAATTTATCTAACTTACTTGAATCAACTTTTTCTCATATATTTAGAAAAGGTGTGTGTGTGTCTGTGTGTGTCTGTGTGTGTGTGTGTGCCCATGACTGAGGGATCCACCTGTCACTTGTACTTTCTCATACTGTGCAAGTCATTGCTTAGAATTCCTGGACAAGTGTGTCCTAAATAGGATGCTGAGCTCTCTGCATAACTATCAGCAAAGGAGTAACTATTAGACAGACTACACTCCTCTGTATTGTATATTTTAATTATTTTTCACCTTCTCCACAAAAGACTTCCAAGATTATCAAACATTACTGTCAGAGGAACTTCAAAGCAATGCAAATAACTTGCAAGTGAATGTTAAATTCCTCTAATTTAGAAGTCCCTGCTCATCTAACACTTCAAAGATCTCGCTGGCCATCATCCCCTGTGGTAGTTTCCTTCCTGCCACGTTGTGGGGCTGCTTTCCCTCTCCCCACCTCCCTTCTTACTTATCTTTGTCTTCCCTTACCTGTCCTCTTTTCTAACTTTCCTCACTGCCTCTTAATGCCTTACCCAGAGTTTTTTTCTAGACGATTTTCTCTCTCTCTCTCTCTCTCTCTCTCTGTCTCTCTCTCTCTCTGTCTCTCTCTCTCTCTCTCTGTCTCTCTCTCTCACTCTCTCCCCTACCTCCTTGGTCAACTTACTTTCTTTTGTGCTCCGATTTTGTCACTCTTTTATTTCCACTTATATCATCATACATTTTGGACTCTTTGTCTACCTCAAGGAGCATATGAAGATAATTCTTCTTAATTAAATGCAAATGTTTCTTAAGAGAAACTCTGGTTCTAGCTACTAAAATAATACTTCCTTCAATCCAATACACAAGTAATCATTTCACATACAACAACAAGAAAATTTATAGTGCCATGTGGGTAAGTCTCCTTTTCACGAATATGAAACAGTTGCTTATATTTATGCTTTTTAATCACAATTATTTTGGGGTAAATTATATGATTTGAATATTCTTTGTGTATGTAAAAATGTTAGGTAGCTTGGAAAATTATGTATTATGATTGGAATCTTATATTCACATATAAGGGTATTAGTTTGGAAAATTAGGACAACAGAGCTCATAAAAATGTCAGATTTGTGAACTTGGTTACTTAAAATTATTATGAAATACTGAAAATATGCAAAAGATATAAAGAATAAAGTACACAAGCCCCCCACAACAACATACCTTCCAGGTTGCATGCAAATTCTGACATCTCCCTAAAGGAAATCACCATTCTCTCTAGATAGATAGGTAGATAGAGTATGGGATTTATTTATACATAATTTTTAAGGTTATATAATGTATGTATATTTTTATTTACCAATATGTAGTTGTACTTTCAATGTTTTTATTTTATAAAAATCATGTGATATTTTATGTATTTCTTTAGATATTTTTAATCTTAATATATTCATTATGTTACATTTATAGGTTTTCTTAAACTAAACAACTCTTGCATTCCTGGGGTGAATCCAATTCAATCCTAGTATTTTACAAACATGTATCTACATAATTAAATGCATGGAAAAGAGAGAAGAGGGTATTTGGATTACATTTTTAATAATTCTTAGTATTATTTTGCCTATTTTCATAAATGATATTGACCTATAAAGATTAGTTTGTGCAGTACTTCTCTGTATCAAATTTCAAAGCCGTACTAGTCTTATAAAATTAGTGGAGAGCACAACTCTGTTTAACAATTTATACTAGCAAATTTTTATATATCTAGAACTAATTATTCCTTGAATGAATGTAAAACTATACACACCTGCTTTATTTAGACTTTTTATATACCATTTTAAACTGCACACTTCAGTGTTTTTAAACATTTTTACTATGCTTTACCACTATCATGCCTACCTAATTTCAGGACATCTCTGTAACAAATCCTTACCCCACACACAAAAAAATTGTACCTATTAGCAGTTAGTTTCAATACTCCTTTTCCTTATCCCCTGAAAACCATTCATCAACTTTCTTCATTAACTTTACTATTCTGAATATTTCATGTAATAAAATCACACAATATGTAGACTTTTGTGCCTGAGTTATTTCAGCTAACTAATTTTTTCAATGTTCATTAATGTTATAACATCTAACAGTGCTATATTCCTTTTTGTGTGTGAATAATATTCCATTATGTGGATTTACCATGTTCCTTTATTCATCAGCTAGTGTTTCCACTTTTGGGTTATTATAAATAATGCTGCTATGAACATTTGTATACAAGTTTTTGTGTGAACGTATGTTTTCAATTTGGGGTATATACCTAGGATTGGGATTGTTGGGTCATATGATAATTCTGCATCTAACTTTGTGAGTAACTGCCAGATTCTTTTTACATTATCACTACCAATGTGTGAGGATTCCAATTTATCCACACCCTTGGCAGCACTTGTTACTTTCAATTATTTTGATTATAGCCTTCTTAGAAGTTGCAAAGTGGTATCTCATTTTGGTTTTGATTTGCGTTCACCTAATGACTAGTGATATTAACATCTTTTCATGTGCTTACTGGTCGTTAGTATATCTTCTTTGGAGAAATAACTGCTCAAATCATTTTCCCATTTTAGCATTGTATTATTTGTCTTATTGCTGAGTGTCAAGAGTTATAAATTATGAATTCTAGACCTTTATCAGATATATGATTTGCAATTATTTTCACCCATTATGTGGGTTTTCTTTTCACTTCATTGATAATATTATTTGACATACAGAAGTTTTTAACCTTAAGTCAAATTTATCTACTTTTTGATTGCTTATTGTACTTTTGGTGTCATATATTAGTTGCCTAATTAAAGTCTTGCAGATCCCTCTTTGTTTTCAGCTAAAAGTTTGATATTGTTAGCTCTTAAATAGGAATTTTTAAATTCTATTTTCAGTTAATTTTTGTATGCTGTGTGAGGTAGGTATCCTAATTTACTATTTTGCATATGGATATAGAGTTGCCTCAGCACCATTTGTTGAAAATACTACTCTTTTCACGTTGGATAGTTTTGATATCCTTGTCAAAAATCAAATGATCCTAAATATATGTGTTTATTTCTGGGATCTCAATTATATTCCTTTGGAATACATGTTGATCCTTATGTCAGCAATAGTGTTTTGATTACTGTACTTTTACAGTATATTTTCAAGTCAGGAAATGAGAGTGCTCCAACTATGTTCTTTTTCAAGATTTTTTTGACTATGCTCTGTACCCTCAATTCCATATCAATTTTAAGATCAGCTTTTTTAATTTCTTTAAAAAGAAAAGCTATAGGAATTTTGATAGAGCTTGAATGAATCTTAGATAAATTAGGGGAGACATCATTTAACAATAATTAGTCTTCCAATCCATGACCACAGGATGTTTTTCCTTTTTTTCTTCCCAACTTTATTGAGGAATAATTGACCAGTATAATTATATATATATTTAAAGGGTACATGATTTAATATACATATACATTGTGGAATGATTACCAAGATCAAGATGATTAACATATCCATCACCTCACATAGCTAACTCTGTGTGTGTGTGTGTGTGAGTGTGTGTGTGTGTGTGTAATAAGATGTAAGATTAGCTCTCAGCAACTTTCAACTATATAATACTGTATTATTAAATATAATTACAATACTGTACATTAGATCTTCAGAATTGATTTTTCTTATAGCTTAAAGTCTGTACCTTTTGACCTACATCTCTTTATTTCCTTTTTCCCCCAGGCTCTGGCAACCAAGATTCTTTTCTCTGTTTCTATGAAATTGGATCTTTATAACAACAACAACAAAAAATCAGATTCCACATATAAATGTTACTGTACAGTATTTGTCTTTCTCTGTTTGACTTATTTTGCATAGAGTAATACCCTCCAGATTCATCCATGGTATCTTAAATGGCAGGGTTTTCTTTTCCTTTTCTTTTCTTTTTTTGTCTTAATAATATCCCATTGTATATCATACAACATTTCCTTTAGCCATTCTTCCATAGGACATTTAGATTATTTCCAAATCTTGGCCATTGTAAGTAATGCTGCTATGAATAAGGATGTGTAGATACCTGTTCAAAAGAGTAATTCATTACCTTCAAACATATTCCCAGAAGTAGAATTGTTGGATCATATGGTAGCTCTATTTTTAATTTCTTGGCAAAGCTTCATACTATTTTCCATAGTGGCAGTGCCCATTTATGTTACTAACAATGCTGCCAAAGTTTCCTTTTAACTCCACATCATCACAAACACTTGTTAGATTTTATCTTTTTGATAATATCATCCTAACAGGTATGATATGATACCTTATTATGTTTTTTATTTGAATTTCCGTGATGATTCGTGACATTGAACATGTTTTTTTTGGTTTTTTTTTTTTTTTTTTTTTTTTTTTGCAGTACACGGGCCTCTCACTGCCGTGGCCTCTCCCGTTGTGGAGCACAGGCTCCGGACGCGCAGGCTCAGCGGCCATGGCTCACGGACCCAGCCGCTCCGCGGCATGTGGGATCTTCCCGGACCGGGGCACTAACCCGTGTCTCCTGCATCGGCAGGCGGACTCTCAACCACTGCGCCACCAGGGAAGCCCCTGAACATGTTTTAATGTACATATTGGCCATTTATATATCTCCCTTTTGAAAAATATATATTCAGGTCCTTTGTCTATTTTCTAATTGGGTTGTTATTATTATTATGGCTATTGAGTTTATGAGTTTTTTAATTTATTTTGGATATTAACACCTTATCAGATATATGATTTGCAAATATTTTCTCTCATTCTATATGCTGTCTTTTCATTCTGTTGATGGTTTCCTTTGCTGAACAGAAACTTTTTAGTTTGATGTAGTCCCACTTGTTTATTCTTGCTTTTGTTGCCTTTGCTTTAGGTGTCAAATCCAAAAATATCATTTCCAAGACCAATGTCAAGAAGCTTACTGCCTCTGTTTACTTCTATGAATTTTAAGATTTCAGGTCTTACATTTAAGCCTTTGATCTATTTTGGGTTACGTTTTGTGAAGGTATAAGGATCCAGGTTTATTCTTCGTTTATGAATATCTAGTTTTCTCTACCTCATTTTTTGAAAAGACTATCTTTTCCCCATTGTGTGTTCTTGGTGCCCTTATGAAAAATTAGTTGGCTCTGTATGTGTAGGATTGTGTCTGGGCTCTCTATTCTGTTCCATTGATCTATGTGTCCACTTTTATGTCAGTACCATACTGTTGATTGCATTTATTTTTATATTCTCTAAGTAATTTTCAATCTGTTTGTAGTTTCAGAGTACAAGTCTTGTAATTCTTCTTTAAAATCTATTTCCAGGTATTTTGTTACTTTTGATGTTATTGTATATGGAAATTATTTCTTAATTTTTTTAGATTTTTCATTGATTGTGTATGGAAATGCAATGAATTTTTATATATTAATTTTGTCTTGCTCTAATATGTTTTGTAGTTCTTATTTTTTAATATATAAAATTATATCATCTCCAAATAGAGATAGTTTTACTTCTTCTAATCTAATCTTCATTTTCTTTATCTCTTTTACTTAACTGTTCTATCTAGAACCTTCAGTGCAGGATAAAATAACAGTGGTGAAAGGAAATTCCATTTTTGTTTTTTGTTTTTTCCCCTGATCTTGGAAAGATTTCAGACTTTCATAATTAAATATAAGCTTCACTTAATGGGTTTTTTCATAGATGTTCTTTATCACAGTGAGAATGTTTCCCTCTGCTCCTATTTTGTTGAGTATTTTTAAAATCTCACAATGTGCTGGATTTTCCCAAATGCTTTCTTCTGTACCTAGAAGGCCATGTCCTCCCCATATGTATCTCACCATATGAATACTTCAATTCTATTAACATGGTAAATACACTGTTTGGGTGTTGCAAGATGAGCCACCTTATACTCCTGGGATAAATTCCATTTGGCCATGGTGTATAATCCTCTTTGTATGCTGCTGAATTCTTTTGTCAGTATTTGTTGAGGATGTTTTGCATCTATATTCACAAAGGATATTAGTCTGTAGTTTTTTGTTTGTTTGTTTTTGTTGTTTGTTATGTCTTTTTCTGACTCTGGTATCAAGGTAATACTGGCTTCAAACAACGAGTTCTGCTGAGTAACATAATGAAGGGATCCTTCCTCTTCTGTTTTTGAAATATTTTGAGAAAAATTTGTGTTAAGTTTTCTTTAAATAATTTGTAGACTTCAGTGAAATAAAGCAGTCCTGATCTTTTATTGCTGAAAGTTATTTTTTTATTTTTAAAATTTTCTTATTCAGTGATTTCTGAAAACTATGAACTCCATGCCTTTACTTGTTATAGGACTGTTTAGATTTTATTTTGTTGTTGAGTAAATTTTGGTAGCTTTTGTGCTTTTTGTCATTTTTCAATGCTATTTAGGTTATCTAATTTTTCATAATATTCCCTTACACTTTTTAAAATCATTTTATCTCTGTAAGCTGGTAGTAATGTCCTTTCTTTCATTCCCAGTTTTAGTTTTGAGTCTTCTCTCTTTTTTCATGGTTAGTCATGGTAACACATGGCCAGATTTGTTGATATATCAAAGAACCAAATTTTGGTTTTACTCATTCTATTATTTTTTTTAAATTCTCTATTTAATTTATCTCTTCTCTAATCATTATTATCTCTTTCCTTCTAGTTTTGTTTTTAGTGTTTTTTTTTCCTAGTTCCTTAACATGTAAAATTTATTGAGACTTGTTTTATGGCCTATTATCTAGTCTTAAGAATATTCCAAGTGCACTTGAGAAGAATATGCATTCTGCTCCTTTTGGTTGTATGTTATGTCTAGTTGTTACGTAGTGTTGTTCAAGTATTCTATATTCTTGCTGATTTTCTGCTTTATAATTGAAAGTGGGATATTGAAGTCATCAACTATTATAATTTAATTGTCTATTTCTCACTTCACTTCTGTTAGCTTTTGTTTCATGTATTTTGGGACTCTGCTTTTTGTTGCATATATGCTTTCAATTGTTATATCTCCTTAATGGATTGAACTTGTATTTTCTTGACAGATTGAACTTTTAAAATTTTATAATTTCTGTCTTTGTCTGTAGTAATAATTTGTGTCTTAAAATATATTTTGTCTGAAATCAATATAGCCATTCCAGCTCTTAAGTAGTGTTTGCATCTAATGCATTTTTCAATCATTTTATTTTTAACTTGTTAAAATGAGTCTCTTGAAGACATAGTTGAAGCATTATATTTTTATCTTTTCTAACACTGCCTGCTTTTTGATTGGAGAATTTAATATATTTATATTTAATTAATACTGACTTAATTTCAATAGTATACAAAAACTTTGCTCCTGTATATGTCTAACTCCTGCCTTTGTGCTGCTACTGTTAAATTCCTTCTATATACACTGTGTGCCCATTAACATATATTTATGCTTAATTTTATATATTTCTTTAAAATCACATAGAAGAAATTTACAAACAAAAATACATTGGTACTGTATTTTATAGTTCAAAATCTCTTTAGCTTAGAACAGGTTGATTATTATGTGTCAAGTTGTAAAATGAGGTTTATTGTACATGGAGTTTATTGAGTCTCTTGAATGAATAGATCATTTTTTAATCAAATTTGGGAACATTTTTGACATTATTTTTTAATTTGTGAATGAAATAAATGTTACCTAGCAACAGAATATTTATGTTGATTGTATGTTTGATTAAATACAAATTCAATAATCAAGAAGGACCTCCTTTATAGCACAGGGAATTCTACTCATTACTCTGTAATAACATATATGGGAAAATAATCTGAGAAAGAATAGATATATGTATATGTATAATTAAGTCACTTTTCTGTACACCTGAAACAAACACAACATTGTAAATCAACTATTTTCTGTTATAAAATAAAAGTAAAAATTAATAAATAAATTCAAGTAAAAATTCCAGGCCATATTCTTTCTAAGACATTGTTCCTTAAAAATAATGAATAGAAAGTTGATAAATTGTCTCATATCCAAGAAAATTGAGTTAGGATATCAGATACTTGAAGACATGATAGGACTTGAAAAGATGCCACTTGAATTATTTGTATTGTTATTGACATTTAACTCTACTTATACATGCAAACACAGAAACAGGAAGAAATGCAATAGAACATCAGTTGCAGAGAAGTTGTGTAATATTTTACTGGCCTATGTTTTCTCATGAATCATGTTTTTAAACACTCAGAGTCAACTAGGTATTTTGTTGTTGTTTGTTTGTTTTGTTAAAACTCTGTCATGGCAAACAATTTATTTTGTTAAGCACTAAATAGTTTCATTTTACATGTGAATGTTCAAAAAACTCTCAGTGTTAATAAATTTTTATCATCTATTTATCTTTTTCCTTGTACTGAGAAATTTTAAAAAACTATTTTTTAATTTAGTAGGTTTTCCAGATGTCTTTTTAGAGTCATGCACCCAATGAAGACTTTACTATGCAGTGTTTATTTTTCTCAAAAGAGGTCACATCGTCAGCACTTTCTACAAAATGTGTTTATATGGTGAAAAGGATTTAAATAAGATAAGCTTCTAGTGAAAGGCTAAGTATCCTGTGGGTGTACCGTAAATGATATTTAAGGGAATGACTGGCAGCAAATTCCATTTAATCAAATCAACTTTCACTGAGAGCCTAAGCTATTATAGATGTTAAAGGTATACAAATGGATAAAAAGATTGCCTCCAATCTAAAGAAGTTTAGGTTCTTTTGCTAGAGATAAACATCTTCATAACTCTAAAAATGGGTATTTTTTTTTCTAAATCAGCAAATATTAGTCAAAGTTCATTATAGACTAAGTAATATGTGAAGATTTGGATAATAAAAATTCCTGATCCTCTTGTTCTAAAAGCTGACAGTGAACTTTCAAATATAGCAAGAAAAGATTCACTCTTTCAACAAATACATATTTTTGCAAAAATGTGTGTGTGTGTGTGTTTGTGTGTTTTCAGGAAGATTTCAATGAGACAGTGATCATGATCCTGTGCTGTCCCTTATGAGTAGGACATAGATGGGGAGAGAAGATAGAGATAAGTTGATTTTGTAAGCAGAAATGAAGAACACCAAGAGCTAAGACTTGATGCCTGAACATAATGTTCAAATCAAGAAGTGAGAAGCTTACAATCCAAGGAGGGTTGTATAGAGACTTGCAAGCTATAACAAAGTACTTGTTCATATTCCTTTGTTTGTCTTTTTTCTAGATGATGTAAAATCTTAAATCATAGTATTTATTCTCTGTAAATATCACCCTTCCAGTTGTGCAGAGTCCATAGGCAGGAAAACAGTATGTGGGTAAGTGTGGTTCAGTTGGTTCATGATAGATAAGAGCAATTCCAATAACCAAGAAGAGGTCAAAATACATGGATGAACTTCCAATAGATGAGTTTTATAGCCCCCAAAAGGAACAGGTGTTAACAAACAAAACCTCTATTACTTTGTTATTATGTAAATAACAAAAAATAATAAATCTTCAGACCGTTGAATGTGTACTATTTACAGGAGAAGGAGGCCAGTGGTAGTCATGGTATCCTTCAAGAGCTTCTCTTCTGCCTGTGTGTCAGTGTGAAGACTTTGATGACCATGATATTGCTACTCTTGACACCATACTAGTTACATGTAATAACATTGATGTGTCACAGAATTAATTAGATATCTGCCTAGCTGAGCATTAGAAATATTTCTCTTTAATAACTGGTGGGAGAGAGGCATTGGGGCTACAGGAGATGGGAGTGGAAGTTGTAACTATGGCAAATAACATTCTAATTTTGTCCTGAAGGCTAGAATATTAAAAAAAAAGAATAGTATATCATGTAACATGAGAATATCAACTTCCCAAGCTACTTGTACCATAGGTGTCCTAAAACTTTCAATTGCTCTCTCTTACCTAGTTTTTCAATACTTGGATGTTTCCTTTTGTTATTGATCATTGACATCTATAGAAGTCTATCTGATATCATAGGTAGCTTGTCAAGTTCCTGTATTTTCAAAATAACTTATTCTAGTACCATTTACTATAACTGGGGCATCTTTTATATTTGCTGTGTAATATAATGTGGTTCCACATCTGATCTTTTATAAATTTTACACAGCATTTCAGATGTTTCACTACTATCCTGCTCACTTAGATTTGGTTCCCTCTTGAATATTGATGTCAGATTTGAATTGGTCTCTCATCTGTTAATCTGCTTGTTTTAGAATCAGTTATCTCTCAATATTTTTCTTATTTTGATGGGCTTATTTAGTCTAAGCTCCATCTTATCTGCTTGTTTAATATTATAAAACCAGTTTTATATTCAGGTTTATATTAATCCCTTCTTTAAAAGTTTATAGCAATTATTTGTAGATTTTTTAATGATGGCCATTCTGACTGGTATGATATAACACCTCACTGTAGTTTTGATTTGCACTTCTCTAATGCTTAGTGATGTTGAGCATCTTTTCATGTGTTTGTTGGCAATCTGTATATCTTCTTTGGAGAAAAATCTTCTGCCCATTTTTGGATTGGGTTTTTTTTTTTTTTTTGATATTGAGCTTCATGAGTTACTTGTATATTTTGGAGATTAATCCTTTGTCAGTTGCTTCATTTGCAAATATTTTCTCCTATGCTGGAGAGAGTGTGGAGAAAAGGGAACCCTCTTGCACTCTTGGTGGGAATGAAAATTGATACAGCCACTATGGAGAACAGTATGGAGGTTCCTTAAAAACTAAAAATAGAACTACCATACGACCCAGCAATCCCACAACTGAGCATGTACCCTGAGAAAACCATAATCCAAAAGAGACATGTACCACAATATTCATTGCAGCACTATTTACAATAGCCGGGACATGGAAGCAACCTAAGTGTCCATTGACAGATGAATGGATAAAGAAGATGTGGCACATACATACAGTGGAATAGTACTCAGCCATAAAACAAAAGGAAATTGAATTATTTGTAGTGAGGTAGATGGACCTAGAGTCTGTCATAGAGAGTGAAGTAAGTCAGAAAGAGAAAAACAAATACCGTATGTTAACACATATATATGGAATTTAAAAAAAAAAAAGTTCTGAAGAACCTAGGTGCAGGAGAGGAATAAACACACAGATGTAGAGAATGGTCTTGAGGACACGAGGAGGGGGCAGGGTAAACTGGGACGAAGTGAGAGAGTAGCATTGAAATATATACACTACCAAATATAAAGTAGATAGCTAGTGAGAAACAGCTGTATAGCACAGGGAGATCAACTCCGTGCTTTGCGACCACCTAAAGGGGTGGGATAAGGAGGGTGGGAGGGAGATGCAAGAGGGAGGGAATATGGGGATATATATATGCATATAGCAGATTCATTTTGTTGTACAGCAGAAACTAACACAACACTATAAAGCAATTATACTCCAATAAAGACATTGAAAAAAAAGTTTATAGCAATTACAGTGAAGACCCAAGTTATATTATTGCATAAATATCAGTCCAGTAACTAGTTTAAAACATTATCTTAAAAAATCTGGAATAATTCTTTCACCAAACTTGTCCTGCAGAGCAATTAAAGTTGTACTTTCTTCAATGCATTTTCATAATATTTCCTCTATCCTTATTACTAATATTTCTCTTTCAAGATTGTTATATATATATATATATACATATATTTCTCAATACAATTGATCAAGTTCAGAAAATGTAGGGAATACATTTCAGTAGTTTTACCATCTTTAATTTCCTTTTATTTTTTATTAATTTCCCCCATCTTGTCTTATGTTTAATGCTTAGATTCTAAATAGATCTGAAATAATTATTCATACATATTAACACTATATAGGGGATTTGTTTTTAAGGCTAGCTTGAGCAATATGATGTTTTTCATTCAAGTTAATTTATTATTAATTTCTACAAACATTATTACTTCTAGCCATTAGCACCACGGCACAATACCAACCTGCTTCTTTGAATAAGTAGCACATTGGCTAACTCAAACATTTAAAATATTCAGATTAGATTTCATACATTTACCTAAGTTTTAGAGTTAACAGCTATGTAACAAAACTAAATGAAATCAATTTGCCTTTGAACATTTTGTTTTCCTGAACAGTTGAAGTCAGCTGTTAAAAGTTTCAAAGGGGTTTAAAGTACTATATCAAAAGGTAAAATATATCAGTGATAACAAGGCTTAATATGAGGGCTAAATACAGATATTTGATGACTTAGAAGAAGAAATATGAAGTGTAGTTGTCCATGTATTTGATGAAATGAAATATTATACATGTAGAGAGTATCTAAATGTATATAACAAATCAGATATATTATAATTAATATAAATATATATAATATGTAGCTATAGGCCTTTAAGAACAATATTACAATATCCAGAAAAGCACTTTCTGTGGGTTCTGATTTTAATGTGCAACTTTATGTAAATACAGAGACAAGTACTGATGATTGACATTTTAGGATTTAATATTGACTTGTAGTAAAATGATATGTTTTGAAACAGGCTAAACTTATTTTTACACCCAAGCTTTGTCACCTACTAAGGTATCACAACAAACTACCAATTTTAAGTCCTACTTCCTAATATATGAAATATGATATGGTTCTTGGATGTGTTAAATCTGAAAACATATGTAAAAATCCAGGCTTCCTGAAAGTCTTTTATAAGTGTGAGCTTTCTTTCTCTCCACCAACCCCTAACTTCACCCCAGCACTCCTGCTCAGGTCATGTATTACTAGATTGATCATTTTGAGTCCAGAGTCTCTGTCCTTCTGGTCTTTGTGTTCCCAGAATGAGCAAAATGACTGGCTTAGAGTGGGTGTAAAATGTTATTGGGTTGAAGGAAAACAATAATAAATCGATAGGTGAAAGAAGAAGAGAAGGAAGTGATCTCAGGTGGCTTCAGCCTGCAGTGGCTTGAAGCAGGATTTTGGTTCCCAGCCAGAGATTGAAGTCAGATCATGGCTGTGAGAGCACTGAATCCTAGTCACTAGACCAGTGACCAGTGGCAAGACCCTGGCCCGTCAGCTTTGCAGAAATGAATTCCCACAGAGACGGAAAGTAGTGAAACAAGTAAAGTGTTTATTAGCAGGAAAAAGAGTACATATGTATAGACACATAGGTGGGCTCAGAGGGAGAGGTGTATCACCATGGCAGTTTGAATAACTTTTATGGGGCATTTCTTCTGGGTTTCCTTCAGCCAGTCATCTTGCTTTGCTTGGCTCTGAGTCCCTATTTGGTATATCTCAGGGTCCTCTTAACCAAGATGGATTCTAGTAAAGAGGCTATGGGTAGGTTCACATCATTTACTAGGAGGTGATGCCTCCCCACCCTTTGACCTCCAAGGAACCTTTCTATGCATGTATAGTCAGGAAGGTCTCCTTAACCTTGAGAATGAGAAATATGTGTTCTCTATCTTTTAACTGGGCAGGTCTCAGCTCTTTCTCGCTCCTGCTATTTTGGAGTATCTGTCCACAGGGGACAACTCCAGCTGTTCAGCCTGGGGCCCATCTATCTCCTGCCTCAGAAGGAAAGAAGGCAGGAAGGATGGGAGGGAGGGAGGGAGGGAGGAGGGAAGAACTGTAGAGAACACAAAAAACTTAAATTATCATTTTAACTTTTACCCTGAATATTATGTACTATCATCTCAATTAACACATAAAGGAACTACAATTACATTTTCATCCAAGCTCATACTGTGAGTAGGTTATGGGTTTGGGATTTGAATCTAAGTCTGCCTAGCTTTGGGATTCTCCACCAGATACGGGCAGTCTTGGCTTTGCCCATACCTGAACACAAGGATTCTGACTCCAAAGTCATTGCTACTTTTATTACAACTTGCATGATAATTAATACCAAGGCATGTTTAACTCTGAATCACTTTGGAGTATTAAATGTGAATATGACTTAAACAAACATTTGTCCAGTTAAAGTATGTCAAAATTCAAAAGAACACATTTGTCCCAGAGGTGAAATAAATTAAATAAATAAGAAAGATGGTATTGCCTTATCATAAATTCAGAGATTAAAGGGTAAAAATCATTCTGAAATTTTATTATAAAACAGTATATAAAAGAGTGTGTCTCATGAAGGAATTTCAAAACACATTCATTTCTAAAGCAGATAAAACCATAAAGATTATCATATTGAAAAACTTTGAAATTACTGAAGCATATCTTAGCAAATTCCAAGAAAACATCTTTAGAAAGTGAAAAAAAAATTAAATACTACAATGCTCATTATTGGAAGACAATTAAATTAAATATAAATATAGCAGAGTAGGATATTCTGATTATTCTGGTAAAATATGGAAATTTAATGAACTCAAACAGAAAATGGATGTAATATGATGGCACAATTGAATCTAAATTCTTTGGGTAAGCATCTTTCTATTCTCAAAGAAAAATGCATTTGCCATTCAACATGCAGAATTAAAGGACACTTTTGAAAGTTTTAAATTCGCAAAACAAAAGCAAACCATCCCAGATAAGAACGGCTGAAAATACAGTGAGATTAGGGAATGTTCAAGTAGAAGAACACCAGCTTCTAGCTCATTTTATATTTGAAATATGGAGTTTTGATTCTTCCCACAACATTTTACTGAACAATAGAAATAAACTAGTTCCGATAGTCCTCAAATGAAGATTCAACTCAGCACAGTGGTTGCCTTCACAAGGAAAGAGTAAAGAAAGACAATTCTTCGTAGGAAACAGTGTTGGTTAAAGAAAAATAGATAAAGTTTAAGCAGTGTCTGGCTCCTTAATATGTCACAGTGGGTGAGAGTTGTTTTTTTTTTGTTTTTGTTTTTGTTTTTGTTTTTGCGGTACGCGGGCCTCTCACTGTTGTGTCCTCTACCGTTGCGGAGCACAGGCTCCGGACGCGCAGGCTCAGCAGCCATGGTTCACGGGCCCATCCGCTCCGCGGCATGTGAGATCTTCACGGACCGGGGCACGAAGCCACGTCCCCTGCATCGGCAGGCGGACTCTCAACCACTGTGCCACCAGGGAAGCCTCAGAGAGTTTTCTCTTACAAGTTGCTTTCCATCTACTTACTGAAACATGTCAAAAGGAACAACAAAGTGTATCTCTTAATCCCTTTCACAATTTAGTGGATGAAGCCATCTATCCTGATGGGAGTAGAATAAAGCTTATATCTCAAACATGACTAGTAGGTTGTCTCTAGATGATCTAAAAGAAAATCTGAATAAAATATCCAGGTTTTCAGAATGGTATATATTCCAGGGTTGTATCTCTCAACTATTCATAGCATGCACGTGGAAATACTAGGATTCAGTTAAGATATAACCAAATTCGAGAGGTTACTTTGGGAAACTCACTGTGCATGAAGGCTTTGCTTATCTTAACTTATTCTGAAATGAAACCATCATTATGATTATGCTTAACTGAAGAAGAAGATGTAGTATTTTCACTTTGAACCAGTGTTCTGTTTGTTGATAATTAATATAAAAAAAGAGATAATATGATATGCTAATTGCTCCTCTATCAACTGAATTGAAATTGAAATAATAATGAAATTAAACTTGTCCTGAGATAACCCAGATGAAGTTCACATTCAACCCATGGGTTTCTTTGTAAAGGGCACTCAGAGAAAAGTATTCCCTGCAAAGCAACTGGAAGTGCAGTGATGGATGTAGCTAGATTTGGATGACAAATCTGCCACTTAATCACAGTGTGATTGTGGCCAAGTTATATAACATCTCAGAGTTTTTTTGTTTTTTTCTGTGCAACATGTTAGTAATGATGTATGATTTGCATTGTTGTTGAGAGGGCAGTAGATAATGTATATAATCTACTTAGCACAATAATAGATAAATTATATGCAGTTAAAAAATGGCAAAAGCATGATAAGACAAGTTTTATTATGAGGCTATATATAGTTCATTCAATTCCTTCTTTATTAGAGCATCCATTGTATTTTGACATTAACCAGGCTTAGAGGCAAGATCCCTATTCTCAAGGGTAGGTATCAATTATAATATAGGATAATAACAGCTGTAATAAACTTAAGGAGAAAGTGGGTGCTATTCTCTGTGTTTGCACTTTCTACTTTGAAATGGAATATTGTTTTAGTTTTAGTCTTAATAAATCTAATTGATATTGTACCATAAAAATAAAGTTTATTATAAATTTTACATTGAAGAGAATGCATATCCAGGATAATTCTCTATAAACAGTAATCATCCTTTTAAGAAATTTGACTATAACTAATGACTGTAGTTAGCAACAGAAATAAATTATCAATGGACAGGAAGCACAGTGTAGAGCACGGCTGCTGGAGGTACACATCCTAGGTTTGAGTCAGCTTTTTTTGCTATCTGTGTAATGTTGGGCAAATTTCTTAACATCTCTGTGCCTCAGTTTCCTCATATTTAGTGCATTCATCGTAAGCTTGTGCTCATTAAATTAATCAATGTTTGTATAGTACTTAATGCCTGGAAGAGTATAAGGGCTATATTTCTGTTTAAGTGAATCTACTTGAAAGGAAATTAAGATTAGTCAGTCTTTTGAAATTCTAAAAAAGCAATACAACAAATTTTGGTTTTTGTATGTTGGAAATAAAAGGAACACTCTTCTTCCCTATCTCTGATGAGTTTGTTCTTAAATAGAAAAGGGAGTTTATGGAAAACACAATCTCAGAATTGAAAGAAATCCAGATAGGATTTTATTTGAAGAATCAGATATCTGGGGCAGTTATAAATAAATATATTGGATAGAAGTACCAGGTTTTAAAAAGCTAAATAATAGCACAGTGGTGCCCAATATTTTTGGCACCAGGGACCAGTTTCATGGAAGACAGTTTTTCCATGGACGGTAGGGGTGGGGTGGGAGGGGGAAGAGTGGTTCAGATGGTAATGGGAGCAATTGTTCAGGTGGTAATGCAAGTTATGGGGAGTGGCAGATGAAGCTTTGCTCACTCGCCCACCATTCACCTCCTGCTGTGTGGCCTGGTTCCTAACAGACCGCGGACCAGTACCGGTCTGCGAACAAGTACTGGTCTGCGGCCAAGGGGTTGGGCACCCCTGTAGTAGCATAAAGCTTATAATAAAAAATGCAGTCCATTTTATAACTACTTTTTTACTAATTACAATTCCCAGGGAGGAAAAAATTATCCTGTTTTAAAATATTTCCTAATATTGAAATCAAATCTACCTCAGTGTCTTGATTTTTCAGTTGCAGACATGATCTATTTACTTCCTGCTGTAGAAGAAGTGTATACAGCATTCTTTTACCACCACTCCAATTTCCCAGCATGCACAAGTTTCATTAGAAAAATACATTTATAGTCTACATGAAATTAGTTCATACAGACTTGTTACAGTTTAATGACATGAATTGATGCTTCTGAAGACAATAAACAAAGAAACATAAAAAAAAATTTCTTCTAGCTTAGCTTCAAAGATATTGTTCACCCCAATAACCAATATCTGTTATAGCTTCTTACATGATTACATGGATATTTTCTTTTAGATATAGATAGCAAGAAACTATTTCTATAAGATAAAATGAATTATTTATATCTTCACATTTCCTATTTATTTTAGGCTTATAGGACTCCTACAAACAAATGTTAACATTCAATCGTACACATAATACACACTCATATATAGTAAGTTTCCTCAAATAGTTTTTGAAAAGTAAGGGGTTATAAATAGATGGAAGACCAAATAACAAATAATGCATGAACATACAAATATGCAATGTAAATTTTCACACTTATTTTATCCTGCATTATTTTACAACAATATTACACCTTACTTCTTCTCTGCAGTTTGAGCTATTTTGGCACAGCTATCATGCCTTAATCATTGTTCTTACCATGATGCCTGTATTATATAAAGTTGATTCTCAATAAATATTTATTGAAGGGACATACATAACTTTTATTTACCTAGAATTTCTCAAAATCTGAAACTTTTTATATTCAGTTATTCTGGATAGAAATCTTTTTGTGATTATCTTTCAGAGGAAATGTCCGAACATCAGCACCATTCTCAACAGTTGTAATTTTATTGTGACAGAAAAATACAAGCTCTATATAGTATTAAAAGGTTAAATAATTTAATAAATAGTCTAAGTCTATTCATCACAAATTTACACTTTATATGCAGAGGAGGTAGGAGTTATTTAAGTAGATCTTTGAATTTTCAGAAAGCACTACGCTGGATGTGAATTCCATTTATAAGGAGGCCAAGCTGTGTCCATCATCAACAGAAACCCAGTATATCTAAATCTTTGCATTGTTATGAGTGAAAGGGAATTGCTTTCAAGACATTTTGCTGCAATTCAGCAGCTACCAAAAGATTCCACTTCCCAGCAGGAAATGATGGCCTTCAGAGTTGTAACCCCCTTCAAATGACTGTAACAAGAGTTCTAAAGGGTTTTTCACACTGCGTTACTATGCACTGTGTCTCATTAGGCTACCTACAGTGCAGTAGTTACAGAAAGACTTGACAGATCTAAAATGTCACTACAATCACTTTTACCAGGTGCTGTCACCCATGCTTAGTCTGCTTTTAGTTTTGTGGAAGGAAATGTAGAAAGGCCATAAAGGTCTTTCTTAAAAGGAACAAGCAATTTGGTTTCAGTTCTAAAATGAGGACTTTTGTTAAACTCTGTGAGCATCTTGACAGAAATTCACCTTGGTGAACACTGTATCTATTAAGATAAAGGTCATCTTATCTCCATGCATCCACCTGCTTGATAGTACACATAAAATGTGTCTATTTATCTCTCTCTTTGTATATGTATATAAAAACATAAGTATAGGTATAGACTCAGCAACATGCATTTTTGTAATTTATTTCATCTCTCATGTGATTTATTGGGATTTGAGGGGCTAAAAAAGCAGTACCCATTTTTCTTGCTTGAACTGAAAATGAATTGAAAGATAGGCAGGTATATCTAGCAGGTTGAAACCAGAATGTTAATGTTGAAATATGTGCTATGCATGTGTGGACAAGTCAGTACCCTAATACTAAACACTGGAACCAAATTAGGAGAAATCACTTTTGTTTCACTTGGATTAAGAGAAAGAATATGGGTAAAGATCTAGGAGAAAAGAGGCATATAACAGGCTACTTAAGCTCACTATGATTTTTGCGTTCAACTAGATTAATATTGTGTTTAAGGGTCTGACCAGCCTAGTGGATTAATAGGAAAGGTTACATAAGAGTTTAGGACTAGAAACTTAATAATTATTTACTCTTTATAGTATTTATTTCCCTGAAAAGCCATTTGGGCAAACTTGTCTTAAGGATTAATAGTAGCTATGGCAAGGATAAGTGGTTAACACCTACTCTCTTTATATCAGAAAAGCACTTAGGTAAATATTTTATTTTATGTATTTGCTAATGTTAACTACTTTCTCTTACTTTATGTAAGCACAAGGTGACAATCCAACTCACTAATATCTTGCCTACACAGTGTGTGACATGCAAATGAGACAACATGATAAGTAAATGTCTGAATGAAAAAATAAATTTACAAAGTTTAAATATTCTGCACTTGATTTTGAAATCCACCACTTTTGTGAAACAATATTCTAGGTGTATCATCAAAAATGATTTCCTTATGTGTTGGCCAGAATGATTATTATATTTCTGTAGCATTATACATATATTTCCAATAACTGAAATGAGTTTCTTATAAATACTCTTTCACTGTTATTTGCGTTTCCATTCCTAGCACTCAACAGCTAGCAAAGGAAAATGAGAGGGAATAAGAAAGAAAAGATGCAAGCAAGTGAGTCTTATGTCAGATGTCTTTCTTTGAATGTTCTCTTCTCACTGCTTTGCATGTTTATATCACCCTTTTCTAAAATGCATTTGCAAAAAGTATCTATGAAACATAGCATATGCTTTAGTATAAGCTGTTCTTGTTTGTTTTGAATATATCATCTTTATATCTTGACTAAACAAACTGTTTTGAAATTTCCTAAGCCATTCCAGTGAAACCCTAGGTTGCATTAGTGTTTCTTCCACTTCATGTCTCTACAGCATTTAATACTATCAACTACTTGATCTATGATGTGTCTGGAGTACTTCTCTATGCAGAAATCAACTCCTCCAGTGATAGGGGTGTAATATTGGTGTAGGGAGGAAAACTCTTGATGGTCTTTATGTTTTAAATCAAGTCAAACCCCCTTTTCCTTGCTTACCTTTTCCCAGGAAGACTTTGATGGTCCTTATTCTGTGGTCTGACAGGCACTTACAAAATTCCAGATACATCTTAGGTACTTAATGAGTATTTGTTAAAAAAAAAAAAAGAAAAGAAAAGGAAACAGAATGAGCTAACAAAAATTTGCATGATTTAAAGAGTGATTCTTTAAGTTACTTTTTCCAGGAACATTGCACCTAAAAGACTTGCTAATGCTAAGTGTAACAGGAGATGATGGTTCTCTCACAGATCAGCTATTCAGTGGGTTCTAAGCAAGGGATCGCCAGAGGGAGGAGCCTGGAGGTATAGAGGAGGAAGAACTCATTGTGTATTGTGTGTGGGAGGACACTTTTGGTTTCTTAAAGATGGAAAGCAGATACTGTAATTGGTTCTTTATAAATAAATTTACTTTTATTGCCAAGATTTTTTCTATTATGTAATAAAAATGCTCAACTTGGACTTTGAAAGATAATTCTCTTTTTGCTATTATCTGTCAGCATATATTGTACATTGATGATTCCCAAGTCACACTTCAAGATGAAATAACTTTTAATTTAAAAAAAATTAACAGGGCAGTGATAAGGTTACTTCAGGATAAAAAGTATTATGGGTCCAAAAATGTAGTAAAACCTCAAAATTGCCAGTTTTGGGATCTAGGAGTCAAAATTAAAAATAAATACTTTGTAAGTATTTACATTGAAAAATGAAGCCAAATTAATAAGTTCAAACAAATTCATGGTTTAAAAGGAATTTTCTTCTATAAAACAAAGGTAATATTCTGGATCTGGAAAAATGTTACAAAAATTATGGGTAAAACAAAAAAATGATAAAAATAGCTAATACTTTTTTATTTTAAAATGATTTTCTCAAATGCAGAATGAGAAAGAAAAGCTAAAGCTGCAAACTAGAGGAGTAAATAACATAGGTGAGAAGAAATGTATCTGTGGTATTTAGCTTTCCTCTAAAAGAATAATAAAAACATATTCCTTTAGTGAGCAGACACAATGCTTCTTTCTTATGTAGATACAATAAACTTTTTAAAATAGACTGAAGAAAATGTAAAATACTTCTCAAAATACAGACTCAGGGAATACAGTCTATCTTGTTACTTTTTTATGTCAACAAGGGAAAAGCAACAAATATAACATACAATGGAATCCCCATAAGGTTATCAGCTGATTTTTCAGCAGAAAAATTTTTCAGCAGGCTGGAAGGGAGTGGCAGGATATATATAAAATTATGAAAGGGAAAAACCTACAAACAAGAACATTCTACCTAGCAAGGCTCTCATTCAGATTCAAAGGAGAAATCAACAGCTTTACAGATAAGCAAAAGCTAAGAAAGTTCAGCACCAGCACATTAGCTTTGCAACAAATGCTAAAGGAACTTCTCTAGGCAAGAAACATAAGAGAAAAGAAGAAAAGAGGAAGGGGAGAAAAAAGACCTACAAAAACTAACCCAAAACAATTAAGAAAATGGCAATAGGAACATTTATATTGATAATTACCTTAAATGTAAATGGGTTAAGTACTCCAACCAAAAGACATAGACTGGCTGAATGGATACAAAAACAAGACCCATATATATGCTATCTACAAGAGACCCACTTCAGATCCAGGGACACATACAGACTGAAAGTGAAAGGACAGAAAAAGATATTCCATGTAAATGGAAATCAAAAGAAAGCTGGAGTAGCAATACTTATATGAGACAAAACAGACTTTAAAATAAAGATGTTACAAGAGACAAGGAAGGACAAAGATAATACATACTGATCAAGGGATCAATCCAAGAAGAAGATATAACAGTTGTAAATATTTATGCACCCATGATAGGAGCACCTCAGTACAAAAGGCAAATGCTAACAGCCATAATAGGGGAAATCAACAGTAATCCAATAATAGTGGGGAACTTTAACATCCCACTTACACCAATGGACAGATCATCCAGGCAGAAAATTAATAAGGAAACACAAGCTTTAAATAACACATTAGACCAGATAGATTTAGTTGATATTTATAGGGCATTCCATCCGAAAGCAGCAGAATACACTTTTTTCTCAAGTGCACATGGAACATTCTCCAAGATAGAGCACATCTTAGGTCACAAATCAAGCCTCAGTAAATTTAAGAAAATTGAAATCATATCAAGCATCATTTCCAACCACAATGCTATGAGATTAGAAAACAATTACAGGGGGAAAAAACTGTAAACAATAAACACATGGAGGTTAAACAATAAACTAAATAACCAATGGTTCACTGAAGAAATCAAAGAGGAAATCAAAAAATTCCTAGAAACAAATGACAACGAAAAAATGATGACCCAAAACCTATATGATGCAGCAAAAGCAGTTTTAAGGATGAAGTTTATAGCAATACAATGTTTCTTGTTTCTAGCAAGAAACAAGAAAAATCTAAAATAAATAACTTAACCTTACACCTAAAGCAACTAGAGAAAGAAGTACAAACAAAGCCCACAATCAGTAGAAGGAAAGAAATCATAAAGATCAGAGCAGAAATAAATGAAATAAAGATGAAGAAAACAGTAGGAAAGATTAATGAAACTAAAAGCTGTTTCTTTGAGAAGATAAACAAAAGTGATAAAACTTTAGCCAGACTCATCAAGACAAAAAAGGAGAGGACTCAAATCAATAAAATTAGAAATGAAAAATAAGTTACAAAGGAAACCACAGAAATACAAAGGATCATAAGAGACAACTACAAGCAACTATCTGCCAATAAAATGAACAACCTGGAAGAAACTGACAAATTCTTAAAAAGGTACAACCATCGAGACTGAACTAGGAAGAAATATATCCTTTTGAAACTTTTCCAAAAAACTGCAGAGTGAGGAATACTCCCAAGCTCATTCTAAGAGACCCCTAACAACCTGATAACAAAACCAGACAAAGATATCACAAAAAAGAAAATTACAGACCAATATCACTGATAAACATAGACTCAAAACCGAATCCAACAACACATTAAAAGGATCATACATCATGATCAAGTGGGACTTATCCCAGGGATTCAAGGATTCTTAGACATATGCAAATCAATCAATGTGATACACCATATTAACAAATTGAAGAATAAAAACCATATGATTTTCTCAACAGATGCAGAAAAAGCTTTTGACACTTCAACACCCATTTATGATATCATTATATTATCGATTCAATTGATGACCAAGAAAATGAATTCTTCTTAATCACAAAATGAAATTAAACATTTAATAATCATGGTAGAGTAGTTCTATATAGATTTCTATAATGAGTTCAGAAGATCTAAGATTAAAACCATTTCTATAATGAGTTCAGAAGATCTAAGATTAAAACCATTTGTATAAAAAGTGCATAATTTTATATGTGGTTGAAGTTTATTCCATTATAGAACCAAACTGTAGTAGATTCTATTTTTACCTTGATAAAAACATTATTTACATTTTACTTTTGGTGAAATATATTGAATAGCTGGGTGAGACTTATGGTAATCAAGAGCTAGTGTAATCATTTCAGTAGTAACAAAATCAGAGGTATTTTTTTGACCAGGATATATATGAAAAAAAATGGTTCAACCATCCCATGAGGTTGGTAATTTTATCTTCCTTTTATAGATAAGAAAATATAAACACAGAAAAGTTAAATAACATGTCCAAAGTCACATGCTGAATAAGTAGCAGACTCAGGATGGTTGTAAAGATTAAGTGAGATAATTCATGCGTGCACTCAACACACTGCCTGGAACACAGGAAACCTCTCTATATGTTAGCTATTACTTTTTTCAGCACCATAAATCTCATATAAATATTGGTGATCATAAAAGAATTGTAAGAAAAAAAATTAATTTTACTGCTAAAGTAAAAGACCTTAACATGAAAACTACTAAAATGCTGTTTGTGTGATTTGGACCTTGGGGAGTAGGCAGTTGCATATTTGTAGATTAATAATTAACTAGTCCTTTAGAAAGGAAATCTTCATAGAAACTGTAAGTTTGCTAGGTTCAGTTGGGGAGGCCCAGAATGGTAAATCTTTAACTTAATGATAAATCTTGGAAAATAGGTAATGAACTCAGTCATATTATCTTTTTAATGAACACTGTGTCCTTAAGTCACATCTTCATGAGAACTTGCTAGTGAAATACAACAAAAGAAGTATCTATAGATCAAAGATGGTTGAATGCATTTAAAGGTTTTCAACAAAGAAACATTATTCTTCCAAACAGAAAGAAAATGTATAAACTCAGTCTCTGTCCAAAGTCTGGATGGAGAAGAGTTGTTGTTATTATTTACTTGCTTACTCGTTGTTGTTGTTTTGTGTTAACAACTTTTGGAAATTGGAATAACCGTTGCCAGCCATTGGTTATTGTAAAATCTTTCCTGATAATCCACATGAAATGCTCAGAGACTTGCCAAGAAATGCTGGAAAAAAAACTGGAAAGAATAAATGATTATTAAATAATTCAACTTCTTTAAACTCGTACATGGGGAAAAAATGTGCCATCATTTCAATCGCAGATGATGAAAATGACAATGCAAATATGATATTAACTAATATATGTCTTGGCTGAATTTTTAAATTTCTCTTCATGTAATTGTATACTTTTAAGATTAAAGTTATACATTATATGTAAATCAAATGTGAATTAAATTTTATACCCCTGTAAGACTTCTGATGTAAATTTGTTACAAATAAGAAAAAATAAATTTTGGTAAGAAAAAAATTGTTCATAATATGTGCAAAAAGCCAGGCTTTGAGACATAAATTGAAATGGCTTTGGATTTAACTTTATTTCACTACAAAATACTTCAGGTTATCTAACTTGCATCATTTCTGTTACATATTTTGATATATAAATTAACAACTTTATAACTAAATATACATAGACTATACAGGGAGACTGTATATTTTGTACTCTACATAAATAGGAGAAAATCCCATCCAAAATTTGGTTCAGATGTCAAAACTGATGATGTCACACCAAGAGGATATGAAAAGATTTACTGCTTGCATAATTGAGGATTTCCTGGAGAGAGCCAGGCAGTTCCTTAAAACAGGTCTGAAAAGGCTTGAGAAAGGAGATGGGTTTGTGATTTTCATAGTGGATGGGGTTGGAACTAAGGCGACATAGGTTGAATTTCCCTCTAGTGCCAAAGGAGGAAGCACCCAGGATTTCTTACCAGCTTTCCCAGATGCAAGATACAAGAGGAAGAGAGAGAAATGAGGTTTAAAATCTGTCATCTGTTACACATAAAAAAAAAAAAATAGGGTCAGACTTTTTGTTACAAGGGACATAAAATTCCTCCACGAAGTTTAATAGCTGCATGGAAATGTTTTCAAAACATTGAAAATTACATAAACTTTTTGGAAAACTTATTATAAAAGATTATGAGCACAACACCCTCATAAATTCCTTTCTTCCTCTCATCCTCTTTCTCTCTCACTTTCTTCTTTTCTCTATTTTTTTCTTCTGCTCTTCCATTTTTAATTAACTGATAGCCTACATTTCTTCTGTTTTTGTGAAACACATCATTCAGTAGAGAGAAAATAGACTCTAAATTAATAATTACACAAATAACTGTTCATAATTACTATAAACACTATATAGAATTTTAGGTGCTATGGAAACATATAATATGGATTTGAGAAGGCGTCCCTGACTAAATGACCTAAACATTGAGACCTGTGGATTAGTTATCTTTGGCAAGTGCATAGCATGATGATTATGGATGGTGGGAGCAGGGTTCCAATTTTTTTTTTTAAGATGTTGAGGATAGGAATTAATTAATTAATTAATTAATTTTTGCTGTGTTGGGTCTTCGTTTCCATGCGAGGGCTTTCTCCAATTGTGGCAAGCGGGGGCCACTCTTCATCGCAGTGTGCGAGCCTCTCACTATCGCGGCCTCTCTTGTTGAGGAGCACAGGCTCCAGAGCGCAGGCTCAGCAGCTGTGGCTCACGGGCCCAGTTGCTCCACGGCATGTGGGATCCTCCCAGACCAGGGCTCGAACCTGTGTCCCTTGAATTAGCAGGCAGACTCTCAACCACTGCGCCACCAGGGAAGCCCCCAACTTTTAAATGACAATTTAACCATCATTAATTTTACATAAATCATCATCTACCTCACTAGTTTCTTGTATATTCTGCTATAACCTTAGTATAGATATTAATTGACTGACACTTTTCCTTTTTTAAGAACAAAAATCCATTTGCTTGTTATCAAAAATGAAAGGTGGGCTTCCCTGGTGGCGCAGTGGTTGAGAGTCCGCCTGCCGATGCAGGGGACACGGGTTCATGCCCCAGTCCAGGAGGATCCCACATGCCGCGGAGCAGCTGGGCCCATGAGCCATGGCCCTGGAGCCTGTGCATCTGGAGCCTGTGCTCCGCAACGGGAGAGACCACAACAGTGAGAGGCCCACGTACCGAAAAAAAAAAAAAAAAAAAAAAAGAAAGGTAATAAAAAAGAAAACAGAAAAAAATAAGGTAAAAGGAAATTTGTTTTTATTTTAAATAATTCTATCCCATTTCCAGTACAATACTTATAAATTATAGACGGTCAATAAGTATTGGTGGAATAAATGATTGAATATATAAATGTTAGGGAAATAAAAGAAGGCTAAATATAGGAATATTTAATTACAGGAATATTTAATTATGACTTTTATGAAAGTCATCAAATATAAATTTTAAAATAGATGTATAATCTCCCAAGACTGAATCAGGAAGAAATACAAATCAATTTCAGTTGGATTTTAAATCTAAATGTGAAAGTTTTAAATCTGTTTAGAAGAAAATAGAAAAATTGCTTTATGAATTTAGCATAGACAAATATTTCTTTAAGATTACACAAAATGCACTAATCATAAGAGAAATGTATATATATATATATATATATATATATATATATATACACACATAATTTGTTTGTTTTTCTCTGTTTCTCTGGTAGAACCTGGACTGATAATCTCTGATACTATCAAATGATCTATATCCAGAATATACAAAGAACTCCTAAATATAAACAGCAAATAATCCAATTTTAAAAAGGCAAACAAACCTTGAACATTTCATAAAAGGGGCTATCTAAATAGGAAATAAGCATATGAAGGGACCCTTAACTTTACTAACTTTATTAACATTACTAGTTCTCAGATAAAGGTAAATTACAACCACAAAGAGTTACCTTACACAGCCACCAGAATGGCTAAAATGAGAAAGACAGACAATATCAAATGCTGATGAGTAAAGTAAACAGAAATTCTCATATCCTGCTTGTAGTAGTATAATTTAGAACAATCACTTTGGAAAATGTTTTCTAGTATTTACTAAAGCTGAAAATACAAATAATCTATAACTCATCAACTTTACTCCTGGCATATATGGGACTGAAATGCATACATATGTTGATCAAAATACATGAAAAAGTATCATGGACAAACAATTTACAATAGTCAAAACATTAACAATAGATTAAATAAATAAATTATGACCTATTCACACAGTGGAATAAATGGAAATAAGCAAACTATATCAAACTACATAACTATATAGAGCAGCATGGAAGACTCACCCAAATAATAAGAGGAGAATCCAGGAATCAAAGATTATCTGCTTTATGAGTTCATTCAATCCAAGTTTAAAAACAAGAAA